>NC_056750.1:292568507-292721007 GCF_019279795.1 Protopterus annectens | reverse complement strand
CTACATTGCCCATCTGATCATGAAGGGATTCACATCCAGATCTAGTGAGGTCATTGTTCCCCTGTACTCTTCACTTATCAGACCAATGATCGAGTACAATGCCCCATTCGGGATGTATCTCACCCGACATCTGCAGCAATTGGAGAGACCCCAAAAGTTCCTCACCAAAAGGATAAAGGGACTCCAAAATCTGTCATAAGCTGCCAGATTGAAGAAACTCCAGCTCTATTCAGTCGCATACAGTCTGCTCAGAGGTGACATGTGCCTGACATACAAGGCCATGTCCAACCCGGAATTAATGGACATGCTCCACCTCAAAAAATCCAAATCCACCAAAACCACTAGAGCAAGTGACTTAAACCTAAGCACGGATGTAAATAGGATGTGCTGGAGGGATAGATTTATCACTCAGAGACTCCCTTTGCTGTGGAATAAAATCCCGGTCCATGTGAGGCAGAGCACCTCGCTGGCTCTGATCAAGAGAAATCTTGACCTGTGGATGGGAGATCGTAGGTTTACCCCGGGAATCATCTCTGTGTCACTGCTGACAGAGGCACAACAAACTAATGGGTACAGTATTTTTTCATATAAGGGGTGGCGTAAGCCACAAAACTTTGGGGTAGGCTTATAAATGCCTTAGGGCAGATAGCCTAGTATAAACCTATGAACCTATGACATACACGTGTGTATATATATATATATATATATATATATATATATATTTATATATATATATATATTTATATATTTATATATATATATATATATATATATTTATATATATATATATATATATATATATATATATATATAAAAATGTATGTATACAATGTATAAAAATATATTTTTACTGTGTGTGTATATATATATATATATATATATATATATATACATATATATATAGTATGGGAAACGGTGTAGGTGACAGCTTTCCTTTCAACTCAATTTGGTCATTGGGGAAGGCTGATTGACATTTGTGTGAGAGTGCTGTAATAAATGGGTCAGGGGATAAGCCCTTTCCCCAGTATTGTGCAGTCTCATTGTTAGAATGTGTAATTTGCAGGGGCAGAGGGGGGAGCGTCCTCCACTTGAGGTTGCAGGGTGGTTTGCTCATGCAAAAACATTTGTTTTTTAGGTGCATGCTCAGAGGTTCTGTCTCGGAGCATACACTTTGTGCCGTTAATTTGTTTGATTATTTTGTTCTTGAATTTTAATCTTGGCCATTACGTGTGTGTGCGTGTGTGTGTGTGTGTGTTTAGGTCATATATGCATATTAGTGTGCCAGACTGTCTGGATGTTCTTCATGTTTCACTGTTGCAGTCATTACATTTGGGTTATCCGCTTGCAGATAGCCCTCAGTTGGCCTGATTAACAAAGTCTTGGGTCCTGTGTCGGTTGCTATCCCTTCTTCCATGACTTCAGGTCGTCAGGGTTATAAAACATGCAGCCGACACCATTACATCAGTCTTTCTTGCCGTGCGGTGCCCGAAGCAGAAGCAGTTCGCAAGTGCCGGTCGGCCGACTCCTGAAATTTTCGTTTTCCAGTTTCAGAACCAAAAGCACCCCCCGCACCCCTCCACACCAACTCTAAATTACATATACCAACTCCAAGATCGCACTACAGTGAGAAAAGGGTAAATTTCCTGATTCTCACTGTACCGTGATCTTCATTTAAAACTGCTGATGCAGATTGGTGTAGGTTGTAGTTAAAGGGAAATGTGTTCCTTTAAGTGAAGACCAGACTTCTGGTAAGGTTTACCGTTTGATGTTCCGGGTTTCGTTATTGTGAGGGTTCGATTAAACAGTTTCGAAGTTATGGTCTCCATGTTTTGGGATTCGAGTATCTGGGTCTCCTACCTTTTCGGGTAGGACCTCATATATGTGTGTATGTATATGTATGATATATGTGTGTGTGTGTGTGTGTGTGTGTATATATATATATATATATATATATATATATATATATATATATATATATATATATATATATATATATAAAACTAGCAAACACATGAGGAGTGCATGGACTAAACAAAAGGTGCACATTTTAAGAGTAAATTCCTCCAACAAAATCGACTACTACTCGAAGTTATAATTTAATGCAGTTTAATCACCATTCTTCCATAAACACAGCAACAAGCTAACAGTTTAATCACAAACCGCTTTCACCCATTGGTGTCATCATATTATTTAATATATTACCAAGGTTAATAATGGCATCAGTGAGTAAATGACCTTAATAAGATAATTTAATGGCATGTGACATCCTTTTTTAAATGTATACAAGAGCTGTTTTTTGGATGGTGGGTTAGATCACACTGATGACGCCAATGAGAGAAACCAGCTTGTGATCAGGGAGCTATGCTTATTGCTGTGCAACTGTATTAAATTATAACTTTGAGTTCTGGTCATTTTTGTTGGTGTGTGTGTGTGTGTGTGTGTGTGTGTGTATAATATATATTGCATTTTATTTTAGCGAAGCTCAGCTTATAGTAACACCTTTTATCTAAAGCAGAAAAACTTAAAAAAATAAAAATCAAATGTGTTTGCATCCCCCATGTTCCCCCTACTTCCCTTAACTTATATAAAATACCAAGGTCACGCTACAGTGGAAGAAAGGGGGTAAACACTAGAAGTGCAAAACCAGCTCTCACAGTCCAGCATGCTGTAATAAAGAAAACTGAAATATTACTTATAAATCTTTATTAAAACTCATTCTAGTGATCAACAATTTATTTTACAGTTTACAAAACCATTTGATATGTTTGTTTTGCTGGTTTAAATTGTTTCAATAAAATGACATACACGTGTATATATCTATCTATATATACATATATATATATATATATATATATATATATATATATATATATATATATATATATAAAAATGTATGTATACAATGTATAAAAATATATTTTTACTGTGTGTGTGTGTGTGTGTGTGTGTGTGTATATATATATATATATATATATATATATATATATATATATATATATATATATATATATATATATAGTATGGGAAACGGTGTAGGTGACAGCTTCCCTGTCAACTCAATTTGGTCATTGGGGAAGACTGATTGACATTTGTGTGAGAGTGCTGTAATAAATGAGTCGGGGGATAAGCCCTTTCCCCAGTATTGTGCAGTCTCATTGTTAGAATGTTTAATTTGCAGGGGCAGAGGGGGGAGCGTCCTCCACTTGAGGGTGCAGGGGGGTTTGCTCATGCAAAAACATTTGTTTTTTAGGTGCATGCTCTGAGGTTCTGTCTCAGAGCATACACTGTGTGCCGTTAATTTGTTTGATTATTTTGTTCTTGAATTTTAATCTTGGCCATTACGTGTGTGTGTGTGTGTGTGTGTGTGTGTGTGTGTGTTTAGGTCATATATGCATATTAGTGTGCCAGACTGTCTGGATGTTCTTCATGTTTCACTGTTGCAGTCATTACATTTGGGTTATCTGCTTGCAGATATCCCTCAGTTGGCCTAATTAACAAAGTCTTGGGTCCTGTGTTGGTTGCTATCCCTTCTTCCATGACTTCAGGTCGTCAGAGTTCTAAAACATGCAGCCGACACCATTACATCAGTCTTTCTTGCCGTGCGGTGCCCGAAGCAGAAGCAGTTCGCAAGTGCCGGTCGGCCGACTCCTGAAATTTTCATTTTCCAGTTTCAGAACCAAAGTTTTCAACTAAAGCCAAGTACCCTGTTGGGGAAACTTTTTCTTGCTCCTTACCGATGTCACTAAACGTTAATAATTGCATTACTTGTGGAAAACAAATACCTCGTAAAGATTTTCATTCGTACTGTATTCCTTGCCTAGGCCCTGACCACGATGTACCTTGCTGTCAGTTTTGTGCTTTATTTAATCAGCGCACTATCCGTCATCCGTTTATTTTCGCCTCTAAGCATTTCGGTTCTTGGTTTAATTATCCAGAAATGTTGTCGGTTAGCCATCCGACTACCGGGATTCAAAAAAAAATGCAAAGATAAAGACAGAGACAGGCCGCCAAGGTCCAAAACTGTTGACACTTCTCCTAAGCCAGTCGCCAGTTCGCTGGTACTCAGTGAGGCGCTTTCGCAGCCCCTGATACCTGCTACTTCTGATTCGCAGGCCTCTACTGAGACCCATTCAGAGTCCGGTATGCCATGATATGCTTCAACTATGTAACCCGCAAATGTCTCTACCTTGGATGGGTCCGGAGCTGCTGTTCAGGCACCGGCTTCTGAGGGTGTATTCAGGCCTACGGACTTGCATATTAAACCAACGCCTCCTTCTTTACTTAGACATAAATCTCGATCCACGCCTAAAAAACTGACGCCCAGGCCACATGCTCAGGTCTCTATGCCTAAAAAATAAATGATAAGAATGGCTGAAGATCTAATAATTCTAATCAGGGGTAGCCAACCCCCCCCCCCCCCTTCTAAAAGGCCTAGGACTGAAGTTGATTATGAATCTTCTGATCAGGATTCTGTTTGTTTTGATTATTCTGATGATCTGGATTTGCCCTTATCTACTTACGAAGATTCTGATGCAGAGGACTCCATTCCCTCTGCTTCCCCTCCTGAGGATTTTTCTTTTGGGGAAACCTTACATACTCTAAGGGAGCATTTCTACTGGGAAAGCCAGGATTTTTCTGATTCAAAAAAGAGGCTTTGGGATTTCCTTCTCCTACTTCAACATAGGCCTTTAGCTATTCCTCCTGTACTAGGCATTGTTGATGCTTTTTCGGAATCTAGTTTGGCCCCTGATTCCCTGCCTTTTCCTCCCAGAAAACCTGACAGATACTACAGGGTCCCTGAGTCCCACAAGTTCCTTTTTAAAAATCCTATTGCAGATCCAGAGACTATTTCACAGGGGCTCATGGGCATTAAGGATTATACTGCTAAACATCCTACCGCTTCTGATAGAGACTCCAGAGTGCTGGATAGATGGGGTAAGAAGGTTTACACTTCTGCAACCTTGGCCATTAGGGCTTTAAACTGACAGTTTCATATGTTAAAGTATCAGCAACATGTTATTGGACTGCTTAAACAGAAAATGATGTTGATTCCTGACTGTGTGGAAAATTTAAGAATTACAGGATTTAATGCATTCTGCTGAACAAGTTGGTAAACATACTTTGCAGTGTGGTTTTGATTCATTAGAGGCCTGTTGCAGGGCTGTTGTTACTGGGTCTGTGCTCAGATGGCATGCTTGGCTTAAGGAGCAGTCTTTGTGTGATCATGTTAAAGCTAAATTGTTGGATGCTTCTTTAAGTCAGGACCGCCTGTTTGGCAACAAGGCTGAGGACGTTCTTAAAAATATGGAAGATAAAGCTAAATCTATGCAAACTGTTAAAAGATTTTTTACAAGTTCAGCCTCCTAGGATTTAGTAGGCACTGGCCCTCTAAGAATTGGTCCTTTCCAGCCCCTTCCAGGTCTTCTCAAGCCAAACCCAATCACAACAAAAACCCCATATTTCAGTCCCAGGGGACACACAGAACTAAGCAGTGGGAGGCCTCCAATTCCATATCTGGGAATAATAAGACTCCCCCTATGGTAAACTGTCTCAGTGACTTCCTTTTAAAATTTTCAAGCACTTATCAACTGACTGCCCCTTTGGGGGGAAAGATTGCTCTTCATGCAAAGAATTGGGAACTCATTACCCAGGACAAATGGGTTTTAAATATAGTGTCCCAGAGATGCAGATTTCACTTCCACATGTTGCCAACACCAAGCTGGTGGCCGGACCTACCCCCAAATCAGTGGGCAGAGGCCCAAAAACAAGTACTTTCTCTCTTAAGCATGGGGGCTATTCATTTGGTACCAGAAGAGGAAAAGGGACAAGGTTTCTACTCAAGACTTTTCCTGATACCCAGAAAAGACAGTTTATGGCGTTCTGTTCTGGACCTGTCTACTCTAAACACTTTTTTGAAGATTCCAAAATTCAAGATGCTGACTCTTCACCAATTAATTCCTATGCTAGGCAAAGATGCATGGTTGGCAACACTAGATTTAAAAAAAGCATACCTGCACATCCCTATCAGGAAATCTTGTAGATGATACCTATGCTTCAAAGCAGGCTACACGCACTACCAGTTCTCTGCACTGCACTTTGGCTTATCTACTGCGCCCAGGGTATTCACAAAGTGTTTAGCTCCAGTTATTGCATTTTGCAGGCAAAGAAATATTCAAATATACCCATACCTGGACGATTGTGTAATTCAGACAGAAAGCCAGGACATACTTTTGAATCATCTGGCCTTTGTACAAAGGGTTCTAACTTGTCTGGGGTACACCATAAACAAAAAGAAATCACACCTGTTGCCCTGTCAACAAATTATATTCTTGGGAGGAAGCTTGAATATAACTTCCCAGATGGTTTACCTCACACCAGAGAAACAAATTCATTTGACAACCTACTTCAAACAAGTGTACACAAAAACCCTTCTGTCTGCAAGACAAATTCTGCAAGCCTTGGGGTTCATGGCCTCCTGCATTCTTCTAATTCCATATGCAAGACTGCATATGCGGAAACTACAGTGGTATCTAAAAAGCCTATGGTGTCAACATTCTCAGGACCTAGAAACAATGATTCCGATCATACCTTGCCTACGCCTAGAGTTCCTTTGGTGGGCAGAAGCCTGCCACCAAAACAAGGGACTACCTTTCACACCACCCCCTGCCACCCAAACCCTAACAACAGATGCATCAGACTATGCATGGGGGGCTCACCTGGCAGGGAAGTGCATTCAGGGCAAATGGAACCCAAGTCAAATGCACCTGCATATCAATCAAAAATAAATGTTAGCTGTACAGAATGCTCTGACAGCCTTCAAGGACCACATTCTTCCAGGACAACTAATGGTAAAGACGGACAACACCACTGTTATGTGGCACACGTTCTTACCCCCTCTGAAGACTAGCTATGCATTGTGGAACACAGCCTTGAGCTACCAAGTGCACCTACAAGCTCAATTCCTGCCAGGAAAATTAAATACACTGGCAGATGGACTAAGCAGAAACCTCATGGACTCACACGAGTGGAAACTGGAACCAAGGATTTTCAACATGTTGACAAACAAATGGGGGAGCCCAGATATAGACCTGTTTGCCTCTCCCCAGAACTACCAATAGGACAAATTTTGCACAAGGACTGCCCACAAACAAGCCTGGAAAGTGGATGCTCTGTTCTTCATCTGGAAAAACCTATCAGTCTATGCCCCCCCTTCTGCCTCTGCTCTCCAAAGTACTACTAAAAATCAAACAGGACAAACCAATGATGATTTTGATTGCTCCAGACTGGCCGCGCCAACACTGGTACCCCCTCCTGCGCAGTGTGCCATGGTTTTCTTCATGGCACTATCCTCAGACTCCTTCCCTGTTGTCTCAGCAGGAGAACCAGATTCTGCACCCTCAGCTTCTAACACTGAACCTTGCAGCCTGGCTAATTACTTAATCTCTCCTTTACCATCCCTCAGTAAACCTGTGATGGATATCATTTTAGAGGCAAGGAGGCCTAGTACTAGAAAATCTAAGCTGAAAAATGGAAAAGATTCTGTGCCTGGAACCAATCTCAAGGGATGAGCACAGCAGCGCCCAATTTACCTCAGATTTTACACTTAACTGAGATGCTTCACAATGGCCTGTCTTTTTTTCTCCATTAAAATCCACGCCTCAGCCATTTCAGCTCATTATAACACAGAACCTCCCCTCTTCTCTCATCAACTGCTCAAGCAGTTCCTCAGAGGGGCCAAAAATTTGAGACCACCCAGGAGAGCTCCAACCCCAGCCTGGGACCTTAACTTTATCTTGGGAAAACTCACTCTACCTCCTTTCGAGCCAGCTGCTACTGCAGACTTAAATTTTCTTTCTTGGAAAACCGCTTTCCTTTTAGCAATCACTTCAGCTGGAAGGGTATCTGAATTACAGGCCCTTATGGCAGTGGAGCCTTTCATCATCTTTCTTGCGGACAGGGTGTCCCTCATAACCATTCCATTCTTCATGCCCAAGGTGGTATCCAGTGTGTCTCTTAATCAGTCCATTCATTTTCCAACCTTCTTTCCCAATCCACAGAATAAAGGGGAACAGATACTGCATTCCTTAGATGTGCACAGACAATTTAGATTCTACTTGGACAGGACTAAACCTCAATGGAAATCTGAACAACTGCTGGTGGCATTTGCTGCAGGGCAAGAGGGGAATGCTATTTCAAAGCAAGCCATTTCTAAATAGATAAGCCATTGCATTCATTTCTGCAATAAGCACCATGGAAAACCTATCCCCCAGGGGATCAGACCTCACTCTACCAGGGCTGCATCTACCTCTACAGCCTTTCTCAGAGGCATCCCTACCAGGGACATCCTAGAAGCTGCTACCTGGAGTTCTGTACATACTTTCACCAAGCATTATCATTTGCCAATTTTCTCTAACTCCAGAGCTGGCTTCTCCACTGCAGTCTTGCAGGGCCTTATAGCTGGCCCTAATGCTATCTAAATTCCTCCTCCCAACCACAGCTTTGGGAATCTATCCAAATGTAATGACTGCAACAGTGAAGCACGAAGAACATAGTACAGTTGTGTACACTTACCATAAATGTAGATGTTCGAGTGTATTCACTGTTGCAGTCCTGGTTACCCTCCCTCCAGCCCCCTAACTTCTTTTGGCTGTACCTCTACTTTCCTTTACTATGCTTAAAAGCCTTTTTGGTGTATTTGCTTTTTTGTTGGAGGTATATCATTGTACTTTTATATTCAATTGCTTCCCATTAGGGGGGCACCTGACATCTGGGACAAGAAAAGCTGATGTAATGGTGCTGGCTGCATGTTTTATACCAATGACGGCCTGACATCATGGAAGAAGGGACAGCAACTGACGCAGGACCCAAGACTTTGTTAATCAGGCCGACTGAGGGCTACCTGCAAGCAGATAACCCAAATGTAATGACTGCAACAGTGAATACACTCAAACATCTACATTTATGGTAAGTGTACACAACTGTACTTTTCTGATCTTACATTTGCTTGTATACCTCTGCTTCCTGGAAATCATGCATGAGTTCAAAGGACTCTGAACAGATAAGCCTTCAGTTCTTCATGCATGCACACACACAAGCACACCTGAAACTGCAGGACATTTGTAGAGCATCAAAGATTCTGCCCATATGCTTCAAGTCTAGGATAGATGTAGTACATGTGAGCAGTAGGCTTCCATTGAACCTGCAAGACATTTAATTGTGTAAAGTAGTTTTTGTAGGGGACATCATCCCCTGCCTCTGCATAAACTACCTTTTGAGGTTGGTGATCCAAAGGGTATGGGGGAAAGTATATAAAAAAGTGCCACTTTTCTGCTTTTGATAAGTGGCAGTTATATGACTTAGATTTTTCTGCAGGACTGTGAGCAATAACTGAATGAAGCCTGTTCTGATCAAATGGAGCTGTCAGCATCTGGTTTTGAAAATTTTCTTTTGGGCTTTGACCTCCATGCTCCTGATGCAGTGGGGTTCTTCTGCACCATCTCTTTCCAACTAAGATTACCAAACGGTAGGGTAAGGTATAAGTATATAATTATAAAAACAGAATGGGTAAACACCCAACACTAGATTTTAAAAACAAGAAAAAAATCCAAAGTCCACTGTGCACACCTCTCAACTGTCCCCGATTTTGACACAAATATTAGCTATGTCCCTCTTAGTCCCTCCTAAAACTGGTGAATTGGAGACGTGGTGAGTTGCACTTAATAAATAATGACAGTAATTAGAGTTACAGGCTTCTTTTACTTTAGAAAATGTATATTAATTTGCATTTCCTTATTTTGTTAACAACTCAAGTTAGCAGCAGTGCTATTTTAAAAAGTGTCCCTGATTATTTCTAGATTTGTCCCTGATTCTGTTGAGATTTGTCCCTATTTAGTTCAGAGCTATGCCAATGTGTTGTTTCTTAAAACCAACACTTTTTATTACACGTACAAATCTCTACTCCTAAAATAATAAACAAAAATCATGACATCATCTAAAACGCATCTAGTAAAGTTCCTTCTTTAAAATTAGTTCCTTTACTTGATCTTCTGAGTTTTATCTTGTAGTTAGAGGCTGAGGAAGTCTGAATGTGAGCAGATGAAAGCACTCACTCTGTGTTTAACAGAGTTTAAGTGTTGGTTTGAAGGAACGACACAGTGGATTTCAAGTTTTCTATAATTCTAGAATTGTTGAAAGCACCACCATAGTCTTGCATGCTTTGATGTACTGAAATAGGCTGCCTATTGAAATGCAGAACTACTGGCGAAAAACACCAAATGTGCAGGAGAAAAGCCAATATCAAACACCAAATGCCTCCATTAAATTTTCTTTCTCCCCCTACAAAAAAAAAAAAAAAAAAAAAGAAAGCACTCCTGCAACCCCCAACTTTATTCTAACTCACAGATTGCATACCTCTGAGAAAAGGGAATAGTCCAAGGAATGGCCTTGTCAGACTTAATATAATTCAGTCCTGTTTTTGTTCATTCAATCTCAGAATTATGTGACTCACTAAAGCAGGTGCCAACATTTCAAAATGGTTTCCACTGAAATACACTCTGTAAACACTGGAGTAAAACATTTGGTTGAGAGGAGTATCATAGATCGTAACTTAATGCTCAGATGAAATAAGAGCATTGCCAGCAGCATCTAAGGATACTCACCAATAGGTGATGCACTAAATAATGCTTGCAGCTTGTTATAGTTTTGTCCTTAATGTTGGTTAGGAAAAGCATTCACACATTGTTTTGCTTTAGAAGATAAATGAATTGCCTAATATGGAGCTGGTTGCACTGCATATATTGGTAGGGAAATGGTTCCCTTTAAGAGAAGTACAGAGTTTTCCCCTGGATATGTGGTAGATCTGAGACCTAGTTAGAGAATGGGCATTCTCATTTTGAGACTTGTAAAAACAATATGTTAATTAAGATCTATGTCACAAGTGAACACCTCAGTAAGTAAAAGTTAACCAACTAGACCACTCCCTTGTCAGTGGTGCCTCCCTCTAACTGATATTTTTCACGGCTCTTTGCTGGGGCCAGTACTATTTTTGGTGGTCAGTAATTTTGTTACCAGCCTTATCAGGTTGCAGGCTGCATTCTGTGTTAATGACCTGGGTATATTGCGTATTAATACCTCTTGTACTAATTATATAAGCTTGAAATACAGTTATGAACAGTCACTATATCTTTTTAAATATGATATACTGACTGCAGAGCATCATTTTTTTTGTCCTCATCACAGTATCTTCATTACACTATATATGTTTACTGATAAAATTTATAACAAAATAGATAGAGGTCTGATGACTGGTGCAGTATTTCTTGATCTTAAAAGAGCCTTTGAAATGGTCAATCACAAGTAATTACCACATAAGCTTATGGACTGCAGCTTCTCTCCAGAGGTGGTACAGTGGTTTCACAACTACCTGTCCAGTTAGCCTACAGTATATATGGAGCTTGCAATTCCTCAGTAAACAGAAAACAATTGTACAAATCCCACAACAGTCCATTCTCAGACCACTTCTATTCTCATAATTTATTAATATCCATTGAGAACTCCCAACAGTTGACTATAGAATGTATGCAGATGATGTAGTGTTCACATGGCATGATAACTCAACTCATGAATCTCTCCAAAACTGCAGTTTCATTTTTGAAGTACTTTGGAAGTGGTTACTAACAAGAAACTTAGAAATACCAGCAAGACTGCTGTTATGCTGTTTGGCACAGCTCAAAAGATTAAATGTGCCCCTTGCTTGTTGTCACTTATCCCTCTTTTTTAACATTTTGCCTATAACCATCTCTCAAAGATACTTAGAAATTGTTAGATGCTTCTCTCTGTTTTACTCTTCATGTAGAAACCCAGGTTAACAAAGTACTTGGACAACTTAAAGCAACCTATGCATTACATACCCATTAATGTTCTCATTCCGTGGATCAAATATGGATTGCCTGTTATTGTTGCAAACACCACTGCTAATGCCAAATTATTATAAATCACTGAGAATAAAATACTGCTTTATCAACCTAGCTAACAATAGAAAGCACCACTGCATTACAATAAAGAATGTTAGATGGATTACAGATTCAGCAATAAATGAGTTGCTGCTTAATGCCCTTATGTACAAGTTCCTTAATACCGAATACTCCATCTTTAAAGGCCAGACTCTTTAATAGGTATTTTAGTTATACAGATGGGAACTCAGTTAGGCAGACCCTATTATAAATTAGATACCACTGAAAAAGTCTTGTCTAAAAATGAAAAAGCCCAGAAGAAATAAAATAACTGAATGAACTTAATAGCTTCAAACTACAACTAAACAAAAAATATATATCTGATAAACAACATGCCTGTTCATTTCTTCAAAGATGTGGGCTAGAAAGCACCTGCAAGCAAGGATCTATTTTGTCTTCCATCTGCTGGCCTAGTACTGATTTGGCTCTTACCATATTCATTGAAATGCTTATTTGGAATTGAACTGTAAGGTAATTTGCTCTGTCGGTAATAAATTCTACCTGCCTGTAAATTCAAAGTGGTCTGTTCCTAAATGAAAGTTTAGTACTATGCTATATCTACCACTTTGTCACTGTCAATGCCTATGTAAATTTTTGTGTAAATAGTTCTACATCTGTTGCTTGATTAGTTGTATTTTCTGTCATTTGGCCTGGGTTGAGACTGAAAAAGGTCCTTGGACCAGTTCATCTACCTGGTTAATCAATGTTAAATAAATAAAATAAAAAGAATGTTTTAAGCTGCAAGTCCTCGTATTGTTTGAGAGAAATGATAAGTTATGGAATTTTAGCTGTTTGTGTATAAGTGAAGGCAGTAGTTTAAACAGACTGAATTTGGAGAAATTTTTACTCTAATGAACTAGTTGTCTTTATGGTAAAACATGAACAACAATCATCATAATGAAAACGCTGCAAAACAAACAGAATCCAAGCAAGTGTTTTATTCAAGAGGCAAGTCCCAAACCATGAAGGGGCTCTGCCTCCGTCCCACGTCTCTGACGCTTATTTTAAGATAGCATAAACTTGGGAGAAACACTTGGTTTTTCATCAAAACTGAAAATTTCCATTTCCTCAAACATTATCTCTATTCATAGTTAGAGGTGGAGTTGCTTATCTGCACAAATATGGGGCCCAAGTCCAAAAGATTTACTCTTGGTGTAACTGTGATAAGTGACTTACTGCAGTGTAAGTGTGCTTTATAGATAGGCCTTAAACTGGAGTACACCCTTACACCCAGGGCAAGACGTTTGGAATCTGGCTTTTGATTAAGTTACTTTTTATTTAGTTAAGAAATTTTAGAGTTAACTTCATGTACACTTTGTAAGCATTTATATTTATCATTCCGCAGTTCATTAGTATGCTGATTTGCAGTGCTTTCATTTGTCTTTTTGCATTCAGTAAAATTTTGGTACAGTGAAGCATATTTGTTTTTTCTTTGCATGAGTTGAATAATTTCTGATCAAAATCTCTTTGACTGGTTGTAGTGACGATTTCTGTTTTATCCAGGAGAAATTATAATTTACCTTTTTTCCTCAGTTATGCTGTCTTTTTTTGAGAAATGCAAATTGTTCGTACCTAAATAAAGCTGATAACTTTCCATAAATGCTGTTTTCTGCCATGTGGCTTGTCTAGCTTTTGAGAGGGTTATATATCCAAAACATTTATCACATTGATTTTCTGTGTTACGTCAATGGAAAGTACTTTTTCTGTAACTGCACCAATTAAACTGCTTCAAAAGGGAAACGGTGATGACTGTGCTGTGTATTAATGGATTTCAGTCCGACAGATCTTTTATAAAAGGAAGCAGCTTACATCATTAGACAAAAAACGTTTTATTATAATAGGAGGAGGTTTGGCCAAGCTGCTGACTATAAAGACATAATGGGGCAGAGTTCGACATAGAATTAGTGAGAACCTGTCCTGTTTAAGAAGCATAATATGACCCGCCTGTTCATACACGAACATGGACAATTGGGGAATGTCATTTAGTTGGGGCCAACTGTATGTATGAGGGATTTTGATATGGTATACTGCATTGCTTGTCCGAGCTGAATTAAAATTTCCAGTCAGAATGAAGTATGTTAATGTTGCTTTGTCTAGGGTAGTCAACAGTGTAAAATTTCTGTCTAGATGTTGTCTTCTGATTGCAGGTTACATACTCATAAGGGACTAAGACTGATTGCCAAGTTCTCAGGTGAAGCTTGGACATCATATTTCCGCAACAGGAGTAAGCCACCTCTGTTTCTTTACCTGACTTAGTCCTTCTGAAGTAGCAGTAGTTTCCTGTTGGAGAGTAGGGGGTGAGAATGAATGATTTGAGCCAGGTTGGCAGTTGCTGTGATGTATAGGTGACACTGAATAATTTAAGCATTTGTTTCGTTACTCTTATTATTTGTGCTGCCTATATTCATGTGAGTAGTAGAGAAGTCATGTGGCATGAGTGTGTATAGTAGGCTTGTTGAGGTTAAGGCACAATGAGGTTTGAGTTACTGTTAGGTTTTTCAAGTAAGAGCTAGTAAATGGAGCAAGGGGGGATATTAAGTATCAGGAAGCCGAACTACCTTTTGAGCAGGCTGAACTGCAGCAGTGTTGTGCTCTATAAAACCATGCTGACTGGCAAGTGATATATGAACTGATAGTGGTTAATGATGTGTAAGTCCTAGAAGGAAGTTCATGCAGTGATGAAATACTTTGTCCAAATTGAGAAAGATAAAGGTAATAAAGGATATAAGGTGGAAACCACTGTAGGGGCAGTTGTTTCATGACTGCTTTACCAAGTCAGGAAAGGAAAGGGCTAGGTTGAGACTGCTTGTAATGTCAGATATGGGGAGGCAGGGAGGATGGTAAAAAGCAGAACAATGTTAAACGTATAGATGTGATATAAGATAGGTTGGTGTGAGGAGCAGAGGTTTGAAGGAAAGTACCAGATAGATTTTTAGTATGTGATGGTAATAAGCTGAAAAGAATGGAAATAGGATGGAAGTGATTTCATACAGGATCTTATTAAAAGTGATGATCTTCTTCTTTCAGCATTTCCCAGTTAGGGGTCTCCACAGAGGATCACCTGTCCGCTTATGATTGGCAGTGGAGTTTTACGGTGTCGAGTTGCCAGCCCGGCACCCAACCTTCCACAGAAGGAACACACTCACACCTAGGGCCAATTTAGAGTGTCCAATCCACCTATAGCACGTCTTTGGGATGTGGGGGGAAACCAGAGCACCAGGAGGAAACCCACGCGACCACAGGGAGGATCTGCAGACTCCGCACAGAAGGTACCCCAGCTGAGGATTGAACCGGAGAACCTCTTGCTGTGAGGCGGCAACACTAATCGCTGTACCACCGCGGCCACCCTATCTTACTAAAAGTGATACTGGAAGTTTATTAAGTAGGCTGAGAGGGGTCTGAGATAATAAGGGAAGCAATATCAGAAAGGAATGTACTGTAGGAGAAGATCGTGGTTAGGGATGTGGCAATGCAAGGCACCATAATTTTGTGTTGCACAGTCAGGAAAGACAAAGTAAACATACCTGTTGGAGGCACCGCTTTTACCAGGCTTTGAGCTGACTTAAAGGTTTAAAATGTAAGAGAAATTTCCTTAGTAGTTTCAGAGTACCCCTTCCCACTCCTTTTTATGTGACCTCTCACTCTGACCTCCTGACAGCAGATAGATTCAGTAGCACAGTACAGTGGGTACATTAGGCCGTCTTTTTTTATGCTTTAGTGAAAGCTACCAAGTGCTTAAGCAGAGATTTCCTTGCTCCATTTCTTAGTAATATTTATTGTGAGTCACAAATCCTCATTGCTAGTGTTTTTTTGTCGGCCTGTATATTGCTTAATATGTACACCTACCTTCAGACTGCCTCAGAGACAAATGATTGATGAAACAAGCTTGGCAACTTCCAGAAAACATAGCAATATGCATCTTACAACTCAATTCACAGAAATATACCTGTGGAACATAAAATTTAGGTGACATACTGGACATCATAGGGATGGTGTCTAATCATAGGATGTATATTTTTAAGGGTGATGAGCTAGCTACAATAATTTGTGTCTCATGTGGTGCACTCTTCTAGAAGCTTCAGTCTGAATACATACCTCCTTTTGGTTAAACCACATTTTCCCTGTATCGGTCTCATTTATTGGCCATCCAGGCAGTACATGGCATCAAACGAAAAGAAGCATTTGGAGAAGTAATAGATATGTCTGCAGAACTAAAGAAGCATGATTTTCATTTTTGTAAAACATAACTGATGATCTGTTATTGCAGGTTGAAACTGAAGTGCTTGATAAGACTGATGCAACTGCTAAATAGATTGATTCAGGAATATTTCCAAAGTTAAATTAGTGCGAAATGTAAAATGAGTGGCAAGTGTGAAGACTCATTGTGCCTGTTCTTCAAGTGCCTTAGTTCTCATTTAAGCGCTTGAGCTTCAGGCCAGTTATTTTGCATTAAGAAGGTTTGTGGTCTATACTCTTGTAGGGTGGCCATGGTGGTGCAGTGGTTAGCGTTGCCGCCTCACAGCAAGAGGTTCTCTGGTTCGATCCTTGACTGGGGTGCCTTCTGTGCAGAGTCTGCATGTCCTCCCTGTGGTTGTGTGGGTTTCCTCCGGGTGCTCCGGTTTCCTCCCACATCCCAAAGACATGCTGCAGGTGGATTGGACACTGCAAATTGGCCCTAGGTGTGTGTGTGCGTGAGTGTGCGTGAGTGTGCGTGAGTGTGTGTGCGTGAGTGTGTGTGCGTGAGTGTGTGTGCGTGAGTGTGTGTGCGTGAGTGTGTGTGCGCGTGCGTGCGTGAGTGCGTGTGCGTGAGTGCGTGTGCATGAGTGCGTGTGCGTGAGTGCGTGTGCGTGAGTGTGTGTGCGTGTGTGTGTGCATGAGTGAGTGTGTGCTTGAGTGTGTGCGTGAGTGAGTGTGTGCTTGAGTGTGTGCGTGAGTGAGTGTGCTTGAGTGTGTGTGCGAGAGTGCGTGAGTGTGTGTGCGAGAGTGCGTGAGTGTGTGTGTGCGAGAGTGCGTGAGTGTGTGTGTGCGAGAGTGCGTGAGTGTGTGCGAGAGTGCGCGAGTGTGTGCGAGAGTGCGCGAGTGTGTGCGAGAGTGCGTGAGTGTGCGCGTGCGTGAGTGTGTGCGTGAGTGAGTGTGTGTGCGCGCGTGAGTGTGTGTGCGCGTGTGTGTCTTCTGTGGAAGATTGGGTGCTGGGCTGGCACCTTGGCACTCCACTGCCAATCATGAGTGGACAGGTAATCCACTGTGGTGACCCCTAACTGGGTAAAAGCCGAAAGAAGAAGTGGTCTATACTCTTGTGGGTGGAGAGGGTATCTTCTGCCCTTCGGAGCTAGGAATTGCTGGTCAAGGCTTATTGTGGCTGTTATTCTAAGTGTCTTAGTTCTGGTTTAAGCACTTTGGCACCAAACCAATTATTTTACATTAGGAAGATTTATGGTCTACACAGTTTACCAGACAGAGCTGCTCAGAGTTTGGTGTTCTTCGCCAGAGGTCTGGAGTGCATCTGATTAGAAATCCACTGAAATCTTCTGAAAATAAGCATAATTTAAGCCTGTATTGCACTTCGTGAACTGTATTTTATTGAACTGCTGCTTCATTATTACTGTTTTTTGCTAATGTGACTACTTCATTGTGCACTTTGTATAATTGCTACTTCTGCCTTAAATAGCATAGGCTAGATTCAGACTTGCTGAATGTAGACTATTTGGTATCACTTGAGCACTAAAACTAGCCATCTTACATTGAGGGCCTTCCTGCACCATTTTGACAGAAGTGTGTAGCTCAGGACTCACCTGAGTTGAGGATTGCTGGAATAAGGCTCTATGTGGGGCTTTCCTATTGGTAGTTTGTTTAAAACTGTTTAAATTCGCACGTATTTAAGCCTCGTGTTTGCATGGAGTTGCTTACTGTGCAAGGGGGGGGGGGGTTACCATTGCCTGTATAGATGCAAATGCCTAGATTCAACTATTTCCCCAGAGAACAGTCAGTGGAACCGTCCCAGGCTTCCCCGCTGCACTGCAGACAACTCAGCTGAGCACTGAGCAGCATTGCCACACTTTTCTATCCCTGATCCTTAATAGAATAAGTCCTTTTGCTAACCACTGAGCAAAAGCTGATCTAACTTGCCCACCCACTAACAGTACTTATGGTTTAACCTGCTACAGAGGACAGCGAGTTCTCAACATTTCTCCAACCAACCTGATTGACATGGGCATCCTGAGGCAATGTAGTAATTTCCTCATGTATACTGACAACCATTTGCTTCTACAGCAAAGTATGTGACAGATGTAACTATACTATAAAACTAGAATCAATTCCCACACGTCACAATAAACGACATCAGACACGTTGTCAGCACATACCTCTCCTCTCGCACAAGATAGACACTGCACATAAATCCACATAATGCAGAGGTATTCACTTAAGAACCTACCAAAAGACTGGAGACCTCCCATGCGCAAACAACTCACACATACTAGAGCACAATCAAAATCTACTGTACATAACAACACACATACCATTGTTTCAGCGAATAACCCCCTAAGGCAGAACACCTCAAAACCATATGTCCTGGTCATAGGAGATTCCCTAGTGAGACACATACATGTCCCCCTCACCAGGCTGGACCAGGAGAAGTTCACAGTAAGCTGCCTGTCAGATGCCAGGATTCATCAGATCACACACACACACACACACACACACACACACACACACACACACACACACACACTGAAGTCGCTCAACAACAATTATCGTTATGACTCTGTCATAGTGCATGTTGGGGTGAATGACTTGAGACGTACCTCCCTGGACTTTATGAAGAGAGACATGATTGAACTCTGAGATTGTGTCCCAGTCCTAAGCAGCATTCTACCTTCACCCAGGATGATGCCACAATATAAACAAAAAAAATGATTGACTTCAACAGTTGTCTTATCGTCTGGTGTCAATCCAGGGGGATCCAGTATCTTTCAGCCTGGGAAGACTTAGTCTACAGACTACATTGCTTTGCCAGAGATGGTCTTCACCTGTCTTCTGTAGGCTTTCGAATACTGGCAAAGATGATTGCCTCCCTGATGGTACCTTTTTTAGGCAATACCAAAACAAACAAAACTTTCGATGTAAAAAAATCCACTGTAGACAGACTGAAGCATCTGAAGTAGTTAACTTTATTTATCTGCAACCTGTGGGTATTTGGATCCATATCGGATCTGAGCCAGCAACTTTTCCAAGCATCTGCTCTAAGCTCTTCCCCTTACCCATAATCCCTCACATTTCCTACCTTCCCCCAGATCTCGTTTGCTACTTCATGCATAAGCATCGTGATCTCTTTACCTCCAAGTTGGATATAGTAAGTGATAGTTTTTTCTTGTATTTAGTGAGTGTGTATGATCGTTAGTTAACCCTTTCCTCCCCTTCATTGTTCGTCGTTTTTTTTTGTGTAAAAAAAAAAAATAAAAGTTAAAGTTAGTAAGGTAGTGTAGTAGGCCTACCCGACTTTAGTTTGTGTGTGGTAGTTTTGGCTTAAGTTGTGGCTGAGTGGGTTTTTACTATGGCTAGGCAGCCAAAACCTACTTTTAAAAAATGCACAGTGTGTGGCCACAAGCTTTCACCAGCTGATGGCCACACACTATGTGTTATTTGTCTGGGTGTTCCCCATCTTTTTTTGCCATGTAGTATGTGTGCGGGGGTTCAACCCTAGGGCCCTAAAAGAAAGGAAGGCAAAGCTGGTAGCTAAGGGCCTTCTACCAGTTTCTGCCTTGGACACGGCGACCTCGACCTCGGCTCTTCCTGTAGCTGATCAACCCCCCCCCCCCCAGGCTGGGACTCAACCTCCCACTAAGCCTACTGAAGTGGGAACTAAAGGAAAAGAGAAGTAAGACAAGGACAAGAGAGGGGATAGGCACTGCAAGCGGTCTCCAGAACAGGAGCCCTTCCATAGCCCGCCTTCCAAAGTGACTAGGACTACTAACTCTCCTCGGTTCCACTCCTCGAGGTTCTCCCCGGAGCCGACAGAGCCCTCAGACCCGAGGCCTTCATCGAGGTCGTCACACCGACCAGCTAGATCCGAGTTGGTTGCCTCCTCATGCTCGACTCGGTGTCTGTCAGAGCTAGATATTGACAGGATGATGAGGAGGTTCATTCGGACCCAAATCCAAATGGGAGTCTTGCCAGGCCCCTCCCCAGCCGGAGAGGGGACCTCCATGCCCTGCTTACATCCAATTTCTCCTTCTCTGATCTGACCTACGGTTTTGGGGTTTATGGATCCGAGGATCCTCTGAGCTGGGGGTTCAGTGCCAACGGTTCTTCCAGCCTCGACGCCGGAGATTACCTTGAGTTCCTTGGATCAGACCTGTTCGGATCCGAGCAACTCTTGGGCCTGAGAATGGGGAGTCAGATCCGAGGGAATGGAGGTGTCTTTGGCTCCAACATTGTCAGATCTGTGCCATTCCTTCGGAACCCAGGCTACCTCGGCCTCTGCCCCGATCCTCATGGCGGAGCCGGGGAGAGCTTCCTCCTTGTTGGTTGCTAAGGAGGTGTGCTCTCCATCGACATTCGACATGGTGGAGAGGGTTCTCTCCCAAGGATCGAGACCCCAGCATATTTCCTAGGACTCCACCCAGACTCCCCTGGATTTGGTCATGACTCCCTTCAGCTTGTCCCAGGGACAGCCTGTGCTAGAGGACCTCCAGGTGGATCCCATTGTGGAACCTCCTGTGACTCACGAGCCCTCTTCAGACAGTCCCACTGAAGAGGGTCCCCGTAAGCACTCATGTAAAAGGAAGCACACGGACTCCCCTGAGTCCCTCACAGAAGATACTGACTTAGATTAAGGTGAAGGTTCCCCCAGGTCACCTCCTGAGGATGTCTCCTTTGGAGAGATCATGGAGGTCCTCCGCCAGAGGGGAGGTTGGTCAGCCCCAAAACCCTCTACGGATGAGCCAGTATTCCCGGAGGCCTTTGGCATGGGCCCGTCTACATCCTGGTTGTCCCCTCCTGCAGATCCCTTAGTGGATCTTATTACCACGTGGGCATTGAAGGAGCCTGACACCATACAGCCAATACCTAAACACCCGGACAGGATCCTCTCTCCTCCCTCAGACAGGCCTGGTACAAGGGATCCCCGTGGATGCTATGGTGTTTGCAGATGCCACCAAGAGGGAACTGGCACAGGACAAGGAGTCTAGGTTGGTGGATCGGTTTGGGAAGCAAGTTTTTTCTTCAGCGCCATTTTCTATTTGAGCGCTGAATTGTTTGGCACACGTCATATGACTTCAGTGAAACCTAGTCATAGAGTTCGCTGTGTCGCCCCCAGAATCTGTCGCCTGAGGACAAGTGATTGTTCTCCACGAAAATGTCGACTCTCAAATCTGTATCGAACACGTCCATGCGTCTTCTTTCCCATGCCACGGAAGGAGTGGCTAGGGTGGCTGGGACCAACGTAGCTATGAGGCAACATGCTTGGCTCATACTGTGTCAATTCACAGACCCCTTCAAGGCGTCATTCACAAATGCTCCCTTTGATGGTTCTTCCCTGTTAGGGAAGACAGTACATGACACTCTGGTCCAGAGAGATAAGGATGGGAAGACTCTGTCTGCCATCGGAGTCTGCTTCTCTAGCCCTCAAAGATCCTTTTCTAGGAATCAGAGAGGGCAAAAGAAAATGTGGTTCAAAAATCTCAGTTTTCCTGGGACTCTCAGGACAACTCATCCCCTAGAGGCAGAGGGGGACAAGACAGACACTGCCCTAGAGGCAGAGGGGGGCCAAGGAACTTTTGGTCTAGGGAGACCTTCTCGGACAGACCCACACAGCAGCCCTGAGGGGTTGCCTGACTGTCCTACTCTGGAAACAGTCTGGGGAAGATTATCATTGCACCTGATGGCTTGGGAGTCCATTACTGCTAACCATTGGGTGTTTCAAATAATATCCAGAGGATACTGCATCCCGTTCGTTGCCCCACCCGTCCAACCAAAGTGCCTCCCGGATGTTCCACCTGCTCAAAGGGAGGCGGCAGCACAAGAGATTTCAATTTTGCTTCGCAATCGAGCCATCGAACTGGTCCCCCCAGATCAGTCTGGATTAGGAGTTTACTCCAGGTTCTTTTTAGTGCCAAAACAGACAGGGGACCTCAGGCTCATATTGGACCTGTTAACTCTGAACCTGACCATTTCCAAGCAGAAATTCCGGATGGTCACCATGCAGTCCATTCTACCTTACCTCCGAGAATGCGACTGGATGTGCTCGATTGACCTCCAGGACGCGTACTACCATATCAAGATTCCTTCGCTTCAGGTTGGGAGCCAATCATTTCCAGTTCAGAGCCCTACCCTTCAGTCTTACCACAGCCCCCAGGGTGTTCAAGGTTATGGCAGTCGTAGCAGCTCACCTGAGGCTTCAGAGAATTCAGGTGTTTCCATACCTAGACGATTGGCTCCTTGCTGCTGCCACCAAGCATCTTCTTTTCATGGCCAGAGACTCCTTCCTGCATCTTGCAGTCAACCTAGGGATTACCATCAATGTCTCCAAGTCCCGCTTGAACCCGGTACAGACCTTGGAATTTATAGGGGCATTGCTGGACACCATGCAATTGAAAGTCTTTGTAACTCGAGACAGGGTCCAGAGCCTACAGGCCCACGTATCAATGATCCTTGGCCCCAGGCTGCCAATGGCGAGAGATGTTCTCCAAGCCCTAGGCTCCATGGCCGCAGCAATCTCAGTCCTTCCCTATGCATGCCTTCACATGCGGGTGCTTCAGTGGACCCTTGCAGTACAGTGGTCTTGGCTAGACCTCCTCATGGACTATCCAATTCGAATCAGCAGAGCCTGCAAGGTGTCTCTTCTCTGGTGGCACCAATCTCTGGAAATCTTGGCAGGACGACCCTTCATAGCACCCACAGCCCAAGCCACAGTGACCATGGATATCTCCCAGCTTGGGTGAGGGGGCACTATTTGGGGAGGATGGTCCAAGGCACATGGTCCCAGACTGAGACCGGATTACATATCAGTGTTCTGGAGATGAGGGCATTGCTTTTAGCGTTGCAAGCCTTTCACGCTGTTCTTCCCTAGAGGACGATTGCAGTTCAGTCAAACATGTCTGTTGTCTGGTACATCAACAAACAAGGGGGAACCAGATCTTACCCTCTCTGTCGTGAGGCTATGAGAGTGTGGGAGTGGCGAGCTCCACCAGTCTGTTTCTGATTACAACACACATCCCGGGACGCTCCAACATTTTAGCGGACAGATTGAGTCAGGCTATTCTAATGCCATACGAGTGGTCTCTGAAACAGTCGATAGCGGAGATCTTCCTTGCGTGTAGTCAGCCTTGCTGTGATCTCTTCACATCTCCTTCCAACGCAAAGTGCAGCGAGTTCTTCTCTCTGATCCCCTCACCAGGGGAATTCCCTAGAGATGCTCTCATCCATGCTTGGCCTCCCGGGTTACTGTATGCTTTCCCCCCATTACCTCTCATTCCGAAGTTTCTTCAGAAAGCTTGTTAACTGGGGTGCAAAGTGATCCTCATTGCCCCTTTCTGGCCTCGTCAGGTGTGGTTCCCCTTCCTCTGATCTCATGTTCTAACTCCTCCTCAAATTCTGGATCCTTGCCCGGATCTCATCTCTCATCCCTTGGGCATCTGTCTGCCTGACGTGGACAGCCTTAAGCTGATGGCTTGGTTGCTCCAGTTCCTCTGATTGCTAGGATTCCCGGTCTGTCCTCTTTGGTAAAGACTATTCTGGTGGCATCCCACAAAGCTTCCACTAGGAAGATTTATTGCAGCAAATGGAAACGCTTCTCTATTTGGACTTCTCAGAGGAACCTAGATCCCTTTACAGCCCCAATTCCTGCAGTGTTGGAGTTTTTGGCCAATATTTTCCAACAAGGGGCTAGTTCCTCCATGGTAAAAGTGCAACTGGCGGCCATCTCTAATTTTCATGTTGGCGAAAATATGAATGCTCTGGCCTCTTTGAGACTGTGTAAAGCTTTTCTGAAAGGCACCTTTCTTTTATGCCCTTTGTTCAAGGACTCAGTCCCTCCTTGGGGCCTTACCCTAGTTCTGCAGGCGTTAGTTGCTCCCCCCCTTCGAACCTGCAGCATCAGTAGATTTTAACTTCTTATCCTGGAAGACAGCTTTCCTAGTGGCTATTACTTCGGCCAGGAGAGTTTCTGAGATTCAAGCTTTGTTTGCCGTGCCCCCTTACTTGATCTTTCATAAAGACAGGGTCTTGTTTCACATGAACCCCTCCTTCTTACCGAAAGTTGCCTCTGAATCAAATATTAATCAGACAATTAACCTGCCTGTTTTCTTTCCAAATTTTCAGAACAAGGGTGAATATAAACTGCATTTGCTAGATGTTTATAGACAACTTTGTTTCTATTTACATAGAACTAAACCCTTTTGTAAGTCTGACCAGTTATTCGTGTCCTTTTCTAGACCCTTTTTGGGCAAAGCCATATATCCAGGGTCTCCTTAGCTAGATGGATTAATGCAAGTCTGTAAGGACAAAGGTCTGTCCCCACCTGGTCCTGTTAAAGCTCATTCTACCAGATCTATGACAACTTCTGCTGCTTTTTGGTCTAGGGTTTCACCGGATGATATCTGTGCAGCAGCAACCTGGGCAAGGTCACATACATTCATTTCTCATTATAAGTTGGATTTGATCTCTAGAGGGAGAGCATCCTTTGGCTCTGCGGTGCTCAGGAATATCCTTCCATGAGGGCCTCCCAGGAGTTTTGGTAGCTGGGGACTCTGTCCCACAGGTTGTAGATAAATGAAGTTAACTACTTCAGATAAAGAAGTTATGTACTCACCATAACGTTCCATCTGAGTAGTTATACTTCATTTTCTGCAACCGTCCCGCCCTCCTTCCCTCGAACATGTTCTAGGTTAGTGATGTTATTGAGTTACTGATAGTTTGGATAGTGGCAAACTCGATCTGAGAGAAGGTAGGAGATATGAGGGATTATGGGTAATGGGAGGAGCCTGGTGCTTGGAGCTTGGAGCAGATGCTTGGAAAAAGTTGCCGGCTCAGATCCGATATGGATCCGAATACCCAAAGGTTGCAGAAAACGAAGTATAACTATTCAGGTGGAACGTTATGGTGAGTACATAACGTTTTTTATGCTGCTTAATGCTAAGAATCTAAACAGGAAATTGCACTCCCTAAAAACTCTACTCACCTTGGAAGATGCCGATGTCTGTGTAGTCACTGAGACTTGGTTCAAGGCCAGAGAGACCACCCTGGCCGTGCAAGGCTACAATGCCTTCCACACATTCAGACTTCAAAACGAGTTTGAAAGAAGCAAAGATGGAGGTGTAGCCATCTTCATTAAATCCAAATACACTTGAAGACTGGTTAAATAGTACGACTCACTTGAGCTTCTCCAGTTCCAAATAACTACAGGTAAAACATCCTACCATGCAATTGCTAGCTACAGGTCCCCAACCATGAGAAGCACACCGCCTACTGAGTCACTCACTGTACAGCTAAACACCTTGGTCAAGGGAGATTTCAACTGTCCTTCTACTGAGTGGGTGATGTACATGAGCACAAACTTGATCACACTGAGGTTCCAGGACTTTGTTAGTGCAGATGTTCTGGAACAGTTAGTCTGCACCCCCACAAGGTGCTCAAATGTTCTGCACTTAGTACTCACCAGTATGGGGGGGGGGGTCACTGCACTACCCCTTGTGTTCTGCCCTCCCTAGTAAGGTCAGACCATAAATATGTCTCGTTCAGAGTAACAATTAGATCTCACACTTCCACAGGAGCAATACAAATGAGAAACTTCTCCAAAACAAAGTATAGCCTACTAAGCAATGGTTTTGAAAAGTTTCAACTCCCCCTGCTAACACAGCCAACAATGACTCCTATGCAGAAGAGTACACAGATGCCCTATATAAACACTTAAACAACTGTATTGACTCTACCATACCTCATAGGATCAAAACGAAGTCCTGTTAAAAACAAGCCACCATGGTGCACCTAGAGTATAAACAGGTTACATAACAAAAGGAAGAAACTGATATCTAAGAACAAGAGGGAATTTAGCGGAGAGAGAATATCCTCCACAGCTTGAACAAGCAAATCAGATATGTGATAAAGCTGGTTATGAGGCTAAATTAGCTTCCCTAGCTAAAGACAATCATAATTCATTCTTTAGCTATGTCCAAAATCTAAAAGGGAATACCCAGCTATGTGCCTAATAGTACCACTCAGTGACCCTGAGGCAATTGCCAACCTGTTAGCTGACATATTTGGCACAAACTTCAAGCCCCTGTCCCCTCCAGCCATGCCCCAAAGCATACCTGACATCTGTCCTCTCCCAGTATCTCCATTGCGCAAGTCATATCCATATTGTCCAAGGCCAAAAACACGGCCTCTATGGGACCAGATAACATCCCAGGCTGCTTACAAAACAACCTAAAACATGACCAAGCAGATCCACTTGGCACTCTCTTTAACCATGGCCTGAACACTGGCTTTATTCCAGCAGAGTGGAGAACAGCAACTGTAATCCCCTTGCACAAAGGGGTCCATCACCTGACCCTGGGAACTATAGACCCATAAGCCTAACCAGCCTTATCTGCAAGGCTGTGGAAAGAATAATAATTTTCCTTTTTAACAAGGACATAGGCAACCTTCAAACTTTTGACTCGACCCAGTTTGGCTTTGTTATCTTGACTTAGCCAAGGCTTTCAATACAAGCCCCCACTCTGGTATCATTGATAAACTTCTCAGCTGGTTATTATGAAAATGATGGTCTACATCACATGGGATCACCCATTACCAACAATTCAAAAGATAGATGCGAGAAAACCAGATATAGTGGTCCATGAAAAGAGGACAAAAGTAGCATTGATCATTGAAATCGCTACACCCAGTCACTACAGTGTCTTGCATACAGAGAGACACAAAGTCATAAAATATCAGGATTTGCAGGCAGAAATGAGAGCACTGTGGAAGAAAGATACTCAGACAGTTCCAATAGTAGTAGGAGCAACAGGTCTTATAAAAAAAGAATCTACAGTCATATTTAGATATGTTACTGATACATGTAACTCCATATGAATTGCAGAAGGAGTCATTACTGGGCACATTGCGGGTGCTATGAAGAGCACTTCTGGCTGACATCAAAGACTGAAACAATACTAATTTCATGAACTTTAATCCTACTTTGAGTTAGGAATGGGGTCCATTTCATCACAATATTACCCAAAAGATCTGGAAAAACAAAAAACTGGGGATTAACCCATATGTAACTAGAAGGGTAGCAAGCTGACTCACTGACAGAACCCATACTGTCAAAGTTGGGGATTCTAACTTCACCATTAGAACAGTTACCAGTGGGGTACCACAAGGTTCTTTGCTGGGCCCTCTACTGTTTGGAATCTATTTCTCGGAAGACCAGGTAAAGGTAGATTGCCTGTGGCTTACCAAGTTCGCAGATGACTGCACATTGGGAAGAATCACTGTGTCCCCTAAAGATATTAGCATATTACAGGAGGGGTTAACGTAGACAAATGATTGGTGCCAAAGCCACAGTCTAAAACTAAATGCAAAAAAGTGCATCGTTGCCCCTTTGGCAAAGAGGTAGCCTCTGCAAATGTAAAATACAGACGGTATCCACCTAAGCTCGAACCCACTGGTGTGTGACTTGGAAACACAAGTTGATAGCAGTCTAAATTTCGATTACCATGTGTCCATAGTGGTAAGGAAAGCTTTTTATGTTGCATACCTCATAAGTAAGGGCATCACATCCAAGACCAAGGATGTTAGAGCTCCTCTGTACTCCATCATCATCAGACCACTAACAGAATACAATGATCCCTTTTAGGTGTACCTCATCAGACACCTGCAGCGGGTGGAGAGACCACATAGGTTCCTAACCAACAGAACTCAGGACTCCAAAACATAATCTGCATGGAAAGACTGAAAGCCCTGCCAGTGTACTCTGTGTCCTATAGTCTGCTGAGAGGCGACCTGTGCCTGGCCTATAGAGCAGTATTTGACCCTGCCTAATGGAAATGCTGCACATTCACAAATCAAATGAGACAAGAGTCACTCACTCCAGAGATCTCAACCTAGCCTGTGACTTAAAACTTGCTGGAGAGACCAATATGTCTCCCAGAGACTGCCGCTCCCGTGGAATAAACTCCCAATTCATGTTAAGCAGAGTTCCTCGATGACCCTGGGGTGGCACCTATGTCCCTCATAGACAAGGGCACTGGGTGCTGATCATAGATTCACTCTGCAAACAGTCAAACCATCTAACAATGGTCAATTGGGGAACACTGGTATTACATGGCTAAGCTTGTAAAGGCTCCAGGGCCATTAGCCTAGTAACCTCGAATGAACCTGTAGTATCTGGGTGGCCCATAACAAAGTTTCATCATAGACTGCTGTGTACATGTAACTGTAGGAAGTCCCTAGACATGTTACATTATTATATTTGATGCTTATTTCTTTTATGCTCAATATGCTTAATATGTATGTAGTTTTCATGTGTGTCCTCAATCTATAAAATCTCGAATCACTTTCTCATATTGGAATGAGATTTATCTGAGATTGCTGTGTACTGTTTTCAGGACTTTCTCCCTTCCCCAGTGTTGTGTGATCTGCAGTTAATATTCAAGTTAGAAAGGAGATGTGACAGTGTAACCCCCCCCCCCCAAAAAAAATAAATAAATAAATAAGTTGTGCCATGACTTTGAATTTAATTAGCAGCTTTCGAGTTTCTAGGACTGGATACTTAACAATGCAAGGCATTCTGTTCTGATCTGTCATAGTAAAGGATTAATATGTTAGTAATGTTCATTAAGGCATGTCTGAGTTTGATTTTGCAGCATGTTTTCGTCTTTTTGTGATAAATGAATTGTTGTACTTGCTCCTTACATAACACTTTGACCTCTTGCTCCTTTTGACTTTGTGTTACTGAAGTTCTTAACTAATCAATAAGCACATTCCCCTTATAACCTGCTTAACATCCCTCTTTACTACTTAACCCATCTTTTCCTCACTTGCCCCACTCCCCTACACCCTTTCTTTGCCCCTCTTTTCTTTCCTAGGTTAACTTCTTTCATAGGTTCATACTAGGCTATCTGCCCTAGGGCATTTATAAGCCTAGCCAGAGTTGTGTGGCTTTCACCACCCCTTAGGTTGAAGAATACTATACCCATTAGTTTGCCATGCCTCTGTCCAGCAGTGATACAGAGATGATCCCCAGGGTAAACCTACGATCTCCCATCCACTGGTCAAGATTTCTCTTGAACCCAGCCAGCGAGGTGCTCTGTCTCACATGGACCGAGATTCTGATCCACAGCATAGGGAGTCTCTGGGTGATGAATCTGTCCCTCCAGCACGTCCTATTTATATCCGTGTTGAGGTTTAAGTCTCTTGCTCTTGTGGCTCTGGTGGATTTGGATTTTTTGAGGTGGAGCATGTCCATTAATTCCGGGTTGGACATGGCCTTGTATGTCAGGCACAGGTCACCTCTGAGCAGACGGTATGCGACTGAATAGAGCTGGAGTTTCTTCAGTCGGGCAGCATATGGCATATTTTTGAGCCCCTTTATCCTTTTGGTGAGGAACTTTTGGGGTCTTTCCAATTGCTGCAGGTGTCGGGTAAGATACATTCCGAATGGGGCATTGTACTCGGTCATTGGTCTGATAAGTGAAGAGTACAGGGGAACAATGACCTCCCTTGATCTGGATGTGAATCCCTTCATAATCAGGTGGGCAATGTAGAAGGTCCTCCTAACCACTTTGGCAATGTGAGTGTCAAAAGAAAGGTTACTGTCAACTTGGGTCCCCAGGTCCCTGATAACCTCTTCTGTGATTAATGGATTGCCACCTATGTGGTAACTTGGGGTTACCTTGTTTTTACCAAAGGGTATGACTATACATTTTTTGGCGTTTAGCTTAAGGCCATGGCTTTGGCACCAGTTATCTGTTTCTATGAGACCTCTCTGAGGGATATCTGTGTCTGATGGATTTTCAACTATGGCGCCCAGTTTGCAGTCATCTGCAAACTTTGTCAGCCACAATCCTCCTATGTTTGCCTACACTTCTGAAAAGTAGATGCCGAACAAGAGGGGGCCCAGGACTGAGCCCTGTGGGACATCGCTTGTGACCGGCTTGGAGTCTGACATGGCACCAGCAACTCTAACCCTGTGGGTTCTGTCCTTGAGCCAGTTTGCAACCCATCTTGTGACATATGGGTTTACATTTAAGCTGGTGAGCTTTTCTATGATACCCGAGTGGTGTATTGTGTCGAAAGCTTTTGCAAGGTCAAGGTAGGCTGTGTGAACTGCCTTACCCTCATCAATGGCCTTGGTGACTGTTTCAAAAAAGTCGACCAAGTTCAAGAGGCATGATCTGCCCTTGACAAAGCCGAATTGGGTAGGATCCAATGTCTGTAGGTCCCCAATGTCTTTATTTATGAGTTCCATTATGATCCTCTCCATAGCTTTGCAGACCAGGCTTGTTAAGCTTATGGGGCGGTTCGTAGAAGCACTGCCTTTGTGGAGTGGGACCACAGTTGCCGTACGCCACTCTTTGGGTACGTATCCTGTGGTAAGGCTAAGATTAAACAGCAGCCTTATGTGTGGGTTTAGTTCCTCACTGAGCTCATGTAGCAAACAGCCGGGGACACCATCCGGTCCCATTGATGCTGTGTTTTTAGCTTTAGAGAGAGCAGCTCTCACCTGGGCATTTGAGATGATTGGGAGGCTACACTCTGCTGGGATAGATATTTCTCCTTTTGGAGGGGAGAAATTTTCACTGAACCTGTCTGCCAGTATGTTTGCAATGTCTGTGGGTTCAGTGATTTTTGTATCATTTTGGACTAATTCTGAGCATATCTGGGAGTTTCCACCCAGATTTCTAACATAGCTAAAGAAGGCCTTATGATTGTCTTTTGAGTCCTTGGCGATTTTTCTCTCAAAGTTGGCCTTGGATGATTTTATGAGTGATCGTAGTTTTTTACTAGTATTGATCAGAGATGTCTTCCCTTTTAGGGATTTTGCTCTATGTTGTAGTAGCTTTCTCCTCTTGTTGTAAAGTTTGTTTATGGCTGGGGTCCACCAGATCGGGCGCTTGCCTTTGGTGGAAAGGGTCTTGATTTTATTTGGGATTGCTTGATCCATGCTATCCTGGAGGTGCTCGTAGAAAGCATTTGTAAGGGATTCAGCAGCGTGGGTTGTGGTTTCCAATGGCTCAGGGGCCTTGAAGGATACCACACCAGTCTTAAGAAGTGTGAAGTTGGCTTTTGAGAAGTTCTTCACTGTGGTCTTTTTTGTTGGGGGTGGGGGCGGGATGTCCTAGGTTAACTTCACATGCTGTACTGATAATCTTATTGTTAGTTGTAAATGTATATGTAATATGCAGTGATCACGTGTGATATAATCTTTCCTCTAACATAAGCCTAATTGCTACACTTCATTAACTTTCATGTGCTATACAACATATAATGTTCTGTAGTCCTATCTCGCCTTCATTCTTACACTTGGGTTTGGAGCCGAACCTCGGCTCCGACTCGGCAATTCTCTAGCTCAAAGTCTTCTGGTTGGCTCGTGGCAAGGAGGTATCCCATCATGCACCGCTGACATATCCCAGATCTCATTTGCCACTCGATGAGTTCAGAAGTGCTTCTTCTTGGCCGTGGCTAAGTGGAATATTTTTTTCTTATTATTACTCAATTTATAGTGTTTAAAAAAAGTTGTATTCAGCTTATTTAGTATTCGTTTATAGTCTGGTGTCTGTTGAAGACCTTGTGTGGCATTGTTTGCTGTGTTTCTACTGTTCTTTATTGGCCGTTCTTCCCTAGGCCTGTTTTTTGTGTATCCCTGCTCTCGCTGTTGGTTTTGTTTGCTATTTAGGCTTTGCCTAAATGTTTTCTCTTTCAAAGCTATTTTCACCAAGGGCTAGGCCCATTTAAGTTAGAGGACCTAGTCCTCGGTCTATCGCTTGTGTTCTTTTCCTTCCCATGGCTAGGCCCGCTTACTTTAGAGGACCTAGTCCTCTGTCTGTTGTGTGTTTCTTTCTCTAGGGCTAGGCCCATGTAAGTTAGAGGACCTAGTCTTCTGTCTAACTTTCTGTTGTTTCCTCAGGGCTAACCATTTAATTCAGAGGTAGTTCCTGTTTCTGGCACTAGTAACTGTGACTTGTTTTTTTTCTGTTTGTCTTAGACATCTGTTTTTGTTTCAGATATGTCTAAAGACCTGAAAGACCACAAACCTTCTGGGTTTAAAAAATGTACCAAGTGCACCCAAATAATGTCCCTGACAGATGGGCATACTATTTGCTGTACTGCTTAGGTGCTATTCACCTTCAAGAATCTTGCTCCTTTTGCCTTGATTTTAGCCCTCTAGTCCTTCAAGAGAGAAAGAACAAACTTGTATAGAAAGGTCTCTTAAAGCATTTTTTTTAGGAAGAATTGGCTTCTTCTTCCTCCTCAGTTCCAAGTCACTCTCATTTATAAAAGACAAAGTTAAACCTACAAAAAGGTGGTCTCCCATTCACTCGGTGTCGTCGGAGCCACCAGAGAAAATTTCAAAATCGACTACTTCCTCTTCGGCTCCACTGGTTTTGGTACCGATAGAGGTTATTGATGTGGAGCAATCGGTTTCGGTTCCAAAGATTACGGAGCCGATAACCGAATCTGTGTTTCGGAGCCGGTCAGCTGAGCTTCGTCCAGTTTCTCAGACACTCTGATCGCCAATTTTCAGTGGTCTAGGTCCCCCACTTTATCCTCCAGGTCCTCTAGCAGCCTTTCTGATGAGGACGTTGAGAGAGTAGTGCACAGACTCCTGGAGACATCGGCACTGGCAAATTTACTTTTGGCTCTGTTGCAGTCAACTCTGGAGCCTACTGAGTCTGTACACCCTATCACCATTCCTCCTCTGAGCCACTCCGAGGCTTCGGAGCCAGAGATGTCGGTGCCGCTTGCTGTGGAAAGGTCGGTTCCAGCTACCTCGGTGGGTCTCTCGGTTCTGATATCTGCTCTGACTCCTTCTTTACCGTCTGTGGGGTCTAGGGTTCTAAGCTCTCTGGTCGGGCGCGAGGGGGATGCTTGAACCCAAACTTCTTCGGTTCCGAGCTTACCTCTCGGTGCTTCAGTTCGGGTGAGTTCGGACCCCACGTCTGTCTCGGAGCCTATCTCCTCAGTACCAAGGACTGCCTCTGCTTCTTTGGAACAAGGGGCATCCTTGGAGTTGAGGGGGTCGGCCTTCGAGCTGATGAGGAGTGTTCTGTCCAAGTCTTCAGTTCCAACTAGGGGCATCGACGCTATTCCCCCTAAAGCGCCGACCTCAGTCTCAGCACCTTCTCTCATCCAACATAGTGGAGACTCGCAGCCTCAGGAACCCTCCATGAGCGGTCCCCAGTCTTCCAAGACTTCCCCAGAATATCCTGCTGAGGAGCCCCCTTGGAAGAAAACTTGTAAGAGTAAGTATGTTGACTCCCCCGATAAGTCTATTACATCAGACACTGACCTTGAGGAGTCAGAAGGGTCCCCCAAGTCATCCTCTGATGATATCTCTTTCACAGATATCCTTGAGATCCTCAAACAGAGAGGTGGCTGGCCCACCACCTCCCCTTCTGATGAGGAGTCAGTGTACCTGAAGGCTTTCGGGTCTCAACCCTCCGCCTCTTGGGTATCTCCACCTTTCGATGAACTTTTTGATCTAGTGAGTCAAAAGGTGTGGGAATCTCCTGATACTGTGGAACCAGTTCCTAGAAGACCAAATAAATTTTTATCAGCACCTCAGGACAAAGATTTTCTCCCCAAAGGCATGCCAGTAGATGCCATGGTGCCACCAAAAAGGAATTTGCTGAAACTTCCTCCACCGTCCATCCACCGAACAAGTACTCTCGAATGATGGATAGCATGTTTTTTCTTCAGCGGCTTTTACATTCAGTTCACTGAACTACCTTTCTCATTTCACTATGCTCCAGAGTGATCTCCCGAAAGAGCTGGGAGATACTCTCCAAGGTAACGTATCTGAAGCGGTACCTGATGAGCTTAATGCACAGATGTCTACCTTAAATTCTATTGTTAACTCCTCCATGAGGCTGATATCTTATGCAGCAGATGGAGAGAGTAGGGCAGCGGGTTCAGGAGTTTCTCTTATAAGGCACTCCTGGATATGCCTGTGTAATTTTGCGGAGGCCTTTAAGTCTACATTTACCAACGCCCCCTTTGGATCCTTGTTGTTTGGACCTAAGGTAAAGGACACACTCACCAGGTGCAAACAGGAAGGGACAACCCTGTCTGCTGTGAGAGTCCATTTTTCTGTTCCTTCTAGACCCTATCCCAAAGGGCAGAGGGGCAGAAAGATGTGGTTCAAGAAGTCTCGGAGGTTTTTCCAGGGTGCACAGGGTGATCTTCTCCAGAGGCAGAGGAGGAGGAAATAACTGTAGACGTTGCCCTAGAGGCAGAGGAGGCCCGCAGAATCAGGGAGACCATGATTCCTTTCATGGTCATCCCTACCAGCACCCCTGAAAGGAGGCCCGACTGTGCGTCTCTGGAGCCAGTCGGGGGACGTATATCTTTGTACCCAGAAGCCTGGTGCAAAGGATAATTACCAGAGGATACTGTATTCCCTTCTCTTTCACTCCTCCTCGGACCAGAAAAATCCCAGATGTTCCACCCAATCACAGGGATTCAGCAACTGTAGAAATCCAAAAGTTGCTCGAAAAGAGAGTAATCCAACCCATCCCTGCAGACTAAATAGTATTAGGGACTTACTTCAGATCCTTTTTGGTGCCCAAACAAACAGGGAACTTGAGACCCATCTTGGATCTCAGCAAGTTGAACGAATCAGTAAAGAAGTCTAAGTTCCGAATGGTCACATTACAGTCGATACTCCCGCTGTTAGGGAAAGACAGTTGGATGTGCTCCATAGATCTCCAAGATGCGTACTACCACATCAAAATGGACAGAGCATCAAGGAGTTACTTACGCTTTCGGCTGGGGGCCAGTCATTACCAATTCTGCGCCCTGTCCTTTGGTCTAACCACAGCCCCCAGGATGTTCACCAAATGCATGGCAGTGGTAAAGGCTCACTTGAGACACCTTGGATTCCAAGTGTTTCCATACCTGTACGACTGGCTCCTGACTGCCACCACCAGGCATCTACTATTACAGGACAGGGACATCACCATTATAACTTGCTTGCAGCTAGGAATTACAATAAACTGGCAGAAATCTGCATTGTTGCCCTCTCAGCATGTGAATTTTATTGGTGCAGAAATAAATACCATCACAATGAGGGCTTACCTCCCCATAGAGAGAGTCCAGACTCTCGGGCAACAAATTTGGAGTCTACTTCCACAGCAAAAAGCAAAGTCGGTACTCAAATTGTTAGGGACGATGGCCTCCACAATGACATTAGTCCCATTAGCCAGACTGCACATGAGGGTTCTTGCAGTGGTTACTTTTCACCCAGTGGTCTTTGCATCAACTACCTCTTTCTCACCCCATCCTGATAACAGAATCATGCAAACAGGATCTTTGCTGGTTTACCCAGTCCAGCCATCTGACCACAGGCGGACCGTTTGTTCCATCTCCCCCTGTCGCCACCATGACCACGGATGCTTCCCAGATAGGGTGGTGGGGGACATTATCTAGGGAGAACAGTCCAAGGCACATGGCAGGAACACGAGGCTCATTTACATATCAATGTCCTGGAGATGAGAGCAGTACTTCTGGCGTTGCAAGCACTTTACAGCTTTCTTCCTTTAGGGACGATTGTGATTCACTCGGACAATATGTCAGTGGTATGGTACATAAACAAGGAGGGACCAAATCTTACCCACCCTATGCAGAGAGGCCCTTCGAGTGTGGGAGTGGGCAGTGTCTTCCCGTTTTCTGGTCGCAACCCACATTCCGGGGAAAACCAAAGTGATAGCCAGCAGGCTCAGCAGGGCGATTCTTATGTCTTATGAGTGATCTCTGAATCTGCACATTGCGGAACAGATTTTTCGTAGACGGGATCAGCCTTGCTACGATCTCTTCACCACCCTTCTGAATGCCAAATGCAGCAACTACTTCACCCTGTTCCCCCCAAAGGGGGAGACGCCCAGAGATGCACTCATTCATGATTTGGCCCTCAAGACTTCTCTGTGCCTTCCCACCTTTTCCTATGATATCAAAGGTCATTCAGAAAGCAAAATCCTTGGGAAGCAAGATGATCCTCATTGCTGTCAGATTTGGTTCCCCTTTCTCAGGCCTCACCTAATGGATGAACCTTGGATTCTGGACCTGGTGCCAGATTTACTGATGCACATGTCAGGGGTGTTCCATCCCTCTCTCCACACTCTCAATTTGACAGCGTGGCTGCTCCGATTCCATCCTTAGTCAGGCTTCATGACTTTTCTCCTGATGTACATATTCTGACATCTTCTCACAAACCTTCAACTAGAAAGATTTACGCCAATAAGTGGAAAAGGTTTTCCTTTTGGGTTCGCTATAGAAACCTCAATCCTTATACAGCCCCCATCTCTGTGATTTTGGAGTTTCTTACACAACTGTTCCATCAATGTTCAGCCACTGCCACTATTAAAGTTCTACTGGCAGCTATTTCTGCCTTCCATTTGGCTAATGATCCTAACCTTATGGTGCATAGATTGTGCAGAGCTTTTCTTAAGGGGGCCATATTATTGAGATTCCCCCCCTCATGGACCCTGTGGCAACCTGAGATTTGAATTTTGTCCTTCAAAAACTTACTTTGCCTCCCTTTGAACCATCAGCAACTTGCGATCTCAAATTCCTTTCATGGAAAATCATATTGTTAGTGGCCATTGCATCTGCAAGGAGGGTCTCAGAACTTCAAGCCCTCTCTATTAGGCCGCCTTATTTGGTATTTCACAGAGACAGGGTTTCTTCACGGACCAACCCTTCATTTGTTCCTAAGGTCTGTTCTCAGGCTAATATTAATCAATCCATTGATGAACTACCTGTCTTTTTTCCAGTTTTTTCTGATAAGGCAGAGTACAAATTTCACCAGCTTGATCTTCATAGGCAACTGCGATTCTGTCTTCATAGAACCAAGAGTTTCAGAAGGTCACAGCAATTGTTTATTTCCTTTTCAGATTCAAGAAAGGGTTTATCAGTCTCAAAACCTACTTTATCACACTGGATTTCAAGCTGCATTTCATTCATTTATATGTCCAGTGGCAAAGATCTCCCTTTTAAGGTGAAAGCCCACTCTACCAGATCTGTTTCTACATCGGTGGCCTTCCAAGCAAAAATTCCAGTGGATAACATTTGTGCAGCAGCAACATGGGCTACACCTCATGCATTCATAACTCATTACAAGTTGGATGTGGTTTCCAGGAATAGATTTTCCTTTGGTTCCACAGTACTTAGAAGTATTTTCCCATGAGACACCCAAGATAAAGGTGCTAGGGACGCTGTCCCAAGTGTAGGAATGAAGGCGAGATAGGACTACAGAACATAAAGAAGTTATGTACTCACCATAACGTTCCATGTTTGTAGTCCATCTCGTCCTACATTCTTATTATCCCACCCTCCTGCCCCCTCCTTTGAGGACCTGGGGGAATTTAAACAATTACTTTCTCTCTATGTTTTGAGACCTTTCTCCATGGTTTGTTCTTTTTTCTCTATAGTTCTGCTACTAGCAGCAAACAAGATCTGGAATATGTCAGTGGTGCATGATGGGATACTTCCTTGCCACGTGCCAACCAGAAGAGTTTGAGCTAGAGAATTGCTGAGTCGGAGCCGAGGTTTGGCTCCGAACCCAAGTGTAAGAATGAAGGACGAGATGGACTACAAACATGGAACACTGTGGTGAGTACATGACTTCTTTTTTTGTAGTCTTTTCATCTTTTTTCTGTTTGTCTTACTTGGCTGAGCCTGAAAATGTCCCAAGGAGTTTAGTGCTCCACCATGTTTAACACATTAAAAAGCTGATGAGAAGATTATAATTTAATTATGAGGCTAATGGAACAGTAGTGATTAATGCTAATTATTTGCAGTAGGGACTGGGCATCATGTACCCTTCTTAAGATTTTGTTTCAAAATTTTTTACTAAGGTTTTCATGATGAGACACACATGCATGCTTTTTTACTATAGAAAACATGTAATCATTTCTTATTTTAATGTTTTTTTTTTCTTTAATCTGGTGTCATTAACTTTTATTTCAGAAGAAAACAAGGGTACTTACTAAGAAAAAAAGGCAAGGGAGAGGGAAAGTTATTTTGCTTCCGTAGTAGTTTTCTTAATAAATAAAAACACAGGGGATGGGGGACAATTAGAGGCATAGTAATCTATTGCCAAGTGTGAGCGAGTATTTGTTTTCTTATTCAAAAGTACTTAATTTACAGTCTGTGTGTCTTGTAGAAGACAAGAGAAAATAGTTCATGTAAAAAATCCCAGAAAAAGTGCATATTTATGCCTTTCATTTGACCTTCTGTTTGAGCGTAATAGTTTCATATTCGGTAAGTGATTAAATAAATCTTACTGTAAATTCCCCAGGCTAGGTGGCTGTCATTGCTTTCCATTACTTGATTGCTTTCAGAGAAAATCAAATATCGGCTGTCTAAGGCAATGCTTAAACTGTGAATCAAACTGTATAGGCTAATACTAGTACAGTATGCTTTGGGTTGTTTTAAGGTGCCAGCATGGGGCAGCACATGCATTAATTTATATTCACAGCATGATTTGTCTGTGTCTGAATGTCTATTGTATGTAGTGTTGTAGTACTAATGCTTCATAATTGTTGAAGGTGAACACACATTGTTAATGCATAAGGGATTTCCTTTGCTACAATAGTATATATGAAACTCAGCATTATTAGTGTGACTTCCTTTTGATCAAAGTAATTCACATTACCTCCCCCTTCCCCCAGAAAACCTGAAGTTCTTTGTAGCCATATTCTTTAAAGATAATTGCAGAAACTGTCTTATGGGGAAAACCAAATATGTCATTACCTATACAACTGCATATGTAGTTATAGCGGTCTCTATTGATTTATCAGTAGTTGTTTTTCTTCAAGAGCAACTATAAAGGAACAGTATGGTTAAATGCCTGCTTTGTCCATACCAAGCAACTCTGTTTGAATTAGCTTTCAAAAGATATACTGGGCATTTGTGCCAGTACACAGAGTTTTTGTGTACAAGAAACACTCCTTGATTTTCAGAACATTTCAAAATGTTCAGGACTCGAGATTTTTTATAGAAAATATGTGCAATGCAAACTATACCATTTATTTTTAGAAAGGTTACATGAATCTTCAAAGAAAATTGTTAATGCCATTTTTATAACTTAATTAACAGCTTATATAAGCCAGGAAACCGCATAAGATTTTTTGTAACATGACTTTACCACTGATAGTATACTGAGTAGATCTGAGTTACACCTGGACAAAACAGTAGAGCAGTGGTTAGTATTGTTGCCTCATATCACTTGGTTTCCATTTTGGTTCCCAGCTGTAGTAGATCTGTGCCGACTCTGAATATCCTTTTTTTCACATGGGTTTTTCCCAGGGACTGAAGTTACCCTTCACTTCATAAAAGATGTCAGCTGATAAAATGACCACATTGTCTATAGGCATATATGTAATGTGAGCTTGTGTATGAGAATCCTGCATGGGACTTTAGTCCCACTGAGGGTTGTTTCTTGTCTTACCCCTGTTTACTAGTATAAGTTCTTGTTCCTCATGACCCTGTACTAGATAAAGCAGGTATTGAAAATAAATGAATAAATTCATGAATAAGTTTAGTTCCTCTGTAGCCAGAGTGGTGTGACACTCTGGAGGGTTCTGAACCATCTGTATTGAGGGGACTGAAAAATTGTTTTAGCTTTCCATACGAGTAGTTTATTTTTAGATTTCATTGCTGTAAATATTGTATGCTGTTTCTTAGTACAAAACTACATAAACAGCAAGCAAAAATCATACTTCATACAGACAAAGTTATGAGCATTGCACGTACTTGTACTGTAGATGGTGGTGAATGAATAATTTTACATAGGTTATAGTCTCTAAAATTTGCTTTATTTTTCTTGTTTACAGACCTTCATGGGAATGCATTCTGAAATTAACCACTTGAAGATTACAGGTGCTATACATTTACTCGCATGGCATTATGTTTTTACAACCTCTCCAGATGGAAAAAAATAATTATGCATTGTTTATGTGCTTTGAGGGACTGAGAGTGCTAAGCTATGTGGATGAAAACTAGTTTGTTTAGTACATTAAAAGTTTTAACTAGCTTCACCACTCTGACATTAACATGCATTAATTACGTTATGCATTAGGAACTGTGGATAATTGCCTGCCGACCAAATCGGCATTTGTCGGCTTTACTAAACCCTTTGCAAGTTATTCACTACTTTCACAATTTAGCGGACATTGTAATATCTTATTTTACTTGGAAAAAAAAAACTACAGTACCAGAATATGATCTTCTCTACATGAAGGGTCTCTGTTCACATGGCTTGTTGCTCATCTGCCCCCACAGTCAAAGCAGCGCTCGCACATTGCAAACTCTGCACATAGCTCAGTCCACACAGGCTGTTACTTGCTTTTTAAAAAATGTATGTCATAACCGCTACACAGAAGCAAACTCATAATGGGCTACTTACGCTGCAGGAGGTTGTAGAACTGAAAATGTTAGTTATTTATGTGCCTTTGTTTTCCCTCCTGTACATTGATCACACAATGAATTAAGTATTGTCAGAACAGAAATTTTTTTTTTTGGTACACTGTGATTTTATACTGCATGCTTACATATACTGGTACATTTTTCTTTCTTTGTCCTGGGCAGCATTGAAAATGTGCTCACTGTGTCATTATATACTTACCTGTGTACCTAATCAGTCCTTTTATTTTGTTAATTTCTTCTTGATGCACATATTAAGAAACTGGATGAGGCTTTTTACCCACTTAGGATTTCACATTTTCATCCCTTAATACAGAGTTTGTTAGGTTAAATAAATGTCATGCCCACGTTCTTAGAAAGTGCATGACAGAAATATGACAAAACTAGAGCATGAACAAAGGGCAAATATGTTTGTGTTTATATGACTTTTGATATTACAGGACCTCAAAGAATTCCTTACTCCACAGTACAGTGATCTCCAGTGTCAAGTAGTGTATGAATGGGGATTCAGAGGGGGACGCCCCTCTGGGGGAAAAATACATTTAATAGTGCTGCACTGATTTCTGTTTTGCTGTGTTGGGTATAATTCACCAATTAGTGTTACCACTTGTGTTCACACTTTTGATTGTTAAACATTGATGAGGCAAACTTCTGCTATGCAGTTATTTTTGGCCTAGTAGTCTTTCACAAAATATACATATACAAAATATACATATACAAGAAAGCAGAACAAAATTTGTAAAATATGGGGATATTAAATTATCTATATTTTTATCTGTTTTTCTGCAGGCTTCAGTTACACATGGGGGTCATGCCACTTCTGGTGGCCAACCAACCCTATCTTTTTAGCAGAGGTATAGTACTTACCCAAGAAAGTATTGCATGCAGTTACAGTATCTGGTGGCAAGAGTTTACTGCTGTATAAATGCAAGCAGCCTTGACAGATTCTGCTTTCAGTGCCGTCTTTTACATTTTTTGCCCTTGGTTGAGTGCATTCTTGCTGACTCTCTGCCAATTTCTGTTTCCTTTAATCATATTCTTAATGTCCCTTGTACTATACCCCAGGGCTGGAACTGCATCAGGCATAGGCAGGTTAGAAAGGGAATAGAGAGACACTGAGCTCTGCCTTTTTTTTTTTTTTTGAATGTCCTAATTGGGCAGATATGCTAATGTCATGTGCATCTTTATATATAATGCCAGTTGCCTCTAGACCTACCTTTTAGTGCTGAATTCTTTATTGTAGTCTGTTTTGCAATCGCAGCAGGCCAATCTCATTACTAGGTGAGTGCCTATCCTCTCCTTCCCAAAATGGGAAACCAGGTAAAATACCACAACTTCCCACCCAAACCTACCTGTCTCAGTGGTGTCTTCAATGTACTCCTTTCTCTTGCTTTTAATGTTTTGTAATAGATCTGTGCCTCTTCCAGGCATTTCAGAGTGATGACTACATTACAGCTGCTCTTTCATTTCTTAACTATAGCAATATTTTTGATCTTTTAGTGTAAAAATCCTCTGAAGGTATGGTTCATCTCAGACTTTTTGGCAATGTTTACTTTGCTTTAATTGTTTATATTTCTAATGTACTATTGATGCAGTGCATAGAGCTGAAGCAACTGGATCCGTGATGCACAGATCTGCATGTTTAAGTACCCAGAATTTACCAGAAGATGTTAAATCTGAACTCTCTATTGCTCCCTTTGATAAAATGAATTTATCTGGGACTCCATCTCCTGCTGATAAGACATTTGATGAAATGGGTGACTGATCCAAGTGGTAAAGCACAATGTTCAATCCCTTATACCTAAATATAGCAGAAATTACCCTTCTAGCAGGGGGCCATTTTATAGAAAACCCATTTAAACAACCCTAACAAAAGTCAGAAAAGCAACAATTCAAAAAGCAATATCAGTGCACCTTAGGCCCAGTCTTAATCCAGGAAAATGACTATTCCCCCTTTCCCTCCCCAGCTGGGCAACTATTTAAACCTGTAGAACAATCTTTTTCCCTGTAACTCCCTGTGTGGTATCTGGTTACAAAAGATTCTTGAGAATTTGAAATCATTCACAATAGGAGCACATGGCAATGAGATTTCTTCCTTTCAAACCTAGGAATTTCTCCACATACTCAAAATCTAACCCACCTCTTTCATCCAGTCGTTTCTCATATAATATCTCAAGGCATAATATAATCTGTGACCAGAAGATGGAAAAAAAAGAAAGGGGTTCTATTTAAAAATGTTTCTAGTGCCCAAAGAAGGTAGTACTTGGATGTTTGTTCTGGACTTGACCTTTTTAAATCTTCACATCAAGGTTCCAAAGTTCAAAAATGCTTACCCTGCAGACACTGTTCCTGCTACCTCCTCTAAGTTACCTGGTAACTCTAAACCTAAAATATTTATATCACCATATTCATATTTATAGACATTTCACACTTTCTTTAAAGTTTTCTGATTCTCGGTTCTCTTATTTACCACTTGGTCTATCCACAGCCCCAAGGGTATTCATGAAGTGTTGAGAACTAGTGATTACAGTTTCCCTACTTAGGGTATTTTCCAGACCTTATTCAAAACTGCCAAATCTTTCGTCTTTGTCAAAAATCTATTTCGAAGCCTAGGTCTTCACCTTAATCTGTACAAATCATCTGTCATTCCTCCTCACACAGTAAGCTTTCTGGGTTGCCTGCTGAACACTTCTCAAATTATGGCTTTCCTGCCTCAGGAAAATTAACATTTTACCAAGAGCAGTTCCTTCAGTTTTGTCAGCAGTTTCTAATTACATTTAAGGAATACCTCAGGAGTCATGCCCTCCAATATTACCATGATTCTTTTAGGCAGGTTACATATGAGAAAATTAAATGGTTTTTCAAAGCTATCTGGATCCATCACCAACACCGTGTGTCATTTCAAATACCTGTGCTGAATTTTGTCAGGCATGAGCTTCACTGGTGGATAGACCAATTGCTTCTAAATCCAGGTCTCCTAATGTCCCACCTCAATTCTTACGCATTTTGTAACAGTGAATGCCTCAGACTTTGCATGAGGGACTGTGTCCAAGGGATTCAAGCTACTGAGTATTTAGGACCATAATTTCAGAAAGAAGCGCACACAACTCAAATAAAAGTGATGGCGTTGATAAAAGCCTTGACAATTCTGAATCATTTGTGGATTTCAGGACTTCTTTTGGTAATTGTAGACAATGCCACTTTAATGTAGTACAGAAACAAGCAAGGAGGACTAGATCAAATGAATCTCCCTATGCAGACTAGCTATGATAACCAGGGATCTTGCAATTCAGCATAATCTATCTCTGCAAACTACTTGCCTTCTATCAGAGCAGAATATTGTGGCAAGCACTGTGAGCAGATCCAGGTCATATCCCCATGAATAAAAATTGTACACAGTGGTCTAACAGGACATAACCCACCAGTGGAGATCTCCTCAAGTAGTTCTGTTTTCCTGCATTCACAATGGACAGTTAGAAAAATTCTGCTCTAGGACTCCTTGCAGATGCCTTTTCCCCTTTGATGGGGATGTTTCTATATGCATTTCTTCCATTGTCCTTATAACCAGACTTCTTTTAAAGATCCAGAACAATTTTCACAAATAGTTTCAGTAGCTTTCTTTTGGCCCACACAAGTAGTGTTTCCTCCTCTCTTGCAAATCGCCAAGGGCAACTGTCGCAAACTTCCCACAGGACGGACTTGCTTATACAGGATGAGAGATCTTGAATTCACACCAACCTTCAAATTCTTCATCTGATGGCCTTGATGATAGATTTTTAATCTCTGTAGGGCACCTTTTTACTTTAGGGCATGCAAAAGGTTTTAAAGGAGGCTAAGAAATCTGCTACTTCAAAATCTTATTTGGCTAAATGGAAGAGATTTTCTAGTTGGTGCCATAAAAAGAGCAGCAACAAAGTGGACCAGCACTGAGGTAAACCGCTAATGGAGAAGTAGGAAATCCAAAATCAAGAACAAAAAACTTCAGCCACTGGAAACGCTGAGCAGATCTATAGTAGTTTATTCAAAAAACAGTAAAACCACAAAGCTTTCAGGCTAATGCCCTTCTTCAGTGTGTGATTGTATTAGCTGTTACTTGCATCTCCATTAAAACAGATTCAAACTAAAACCATGTGACACAGCCCCACTCAAAAAAATAGAAGCAATTAATTATTTAAATATGATAAAAATAAGGGAATCAGCATCTAAAAGTACCATAAAAACATTTCAGATAACCTAAAACATAACAGCACAGTGGTGTAGTGGTCAGCATTGTTGCTTCACAGCAAGAGGTTCTCTGGTTCAATTCCCAGGTTCAACAGATGTTAAAAAAAATTATTAAATAAAAAAATTAGAGCTTGACTAAATACAACACATTAAAATATTTAAAATGCAATAGCGGGGTGGAGAGATTTGTTTTCTTGTTGATTGTTTCAATCTGTACAATGATTTATTCAGTTTACAAACCAATTTTTCATCATTATTTGATTTCTTTTCAAAACCTTCAGGTTGCTTCATATACACCTCACAGTCAGTAGGAACATGTAAATAGGGCGTTTGTACATCCATCTGGTACAATTCTAAATTGTACTTAGATGCCATCTGCATTAGACTTCGTACAGATGTCATACTTGCAGTTGGTGCAAATGTTTCATTATAGTCTATACCAGTGACTTGACTGTAGCCTTTAGCCACATATCTGGCTTTTTAAGTCTCAGTATTATCTGCATTGTCTTTTACAGTGAAAACCCATCTACCCCCCACTGCATTTTTATCTTCTGACAGTGTGGTGAGTGTAAATGTGTTGCTTTCCTTTAAAGACTTAAGTTCCTCCTCCATAGCTTTGACCCACTTCTCCAAGTTAGACAAAGTCATGGCCTCTTTAAAGCTCTGCGGTGTGTTGCATATTAGTCTGTAACAATAGTCTACATTAACTGTCAAATAATTGTCGTTTTCAACTTTACACTCATAGTCCTTCAAGTATGCAGGTGGTTTTCTCTCTCTTAGAGTAGTGTGTATCCTGCCTTTCCTCTTCTTGTCTTATTTTTGTGTCTCCATCATTTATTATAGATTCAGTGTGATTCACTTGTATTTCTTTTGTGATTTGACTGCCAGCTTTTGATTCTGACTTAACATGCACACTTCTGGTATTAAGGTCTTCATCCATCACTTCTGGGTCTGTCTGAATCTGGCATTCAGCTGCATTCTTAGTAATGAACTTGACTACCTGTGTCTAAGGACCCTTCCTGTGTCAGGATAATAGACCAGATATGATGGGCTGTTTTTATCATATCCCACAAAAATCCCCTTATCACATCTTGGGTCTAACTTCTTTTTATCTTGTCTGTACGCATAGCACACTGATCCAAATTCTCTCATCCTAGAAAGATCAGGTTTCTTTCCTGTTAGCATGAAGAATGGGGTCTGCCCCACACGCTTGTTGTAACATCTGTTGTGAATAAAAGTAGCAGTCATTACTGCATATGTCCACAACTCTTTAGGTAAGTCACTCTCTATTAACATACACCTTGCCATTTCGAACAGTGTTCTCCAGTTTCTCTCTGCTGTCCCATTCTGATAGGGTGAGTAAGGTGCTGATGTTTCGTGTCTTATAACATTTTTACTCAATAGTGACAAAGTCTTTCTACATGAACTCAGTGCCATTATCTGATCTGATACACTTTATCTTCCCATAAGGGGCTGAATCTGCAATAAACTTTTCATTCGCCTTGACTGTATCACTCTTGGCTTTCAGAAGACAAATATTACACCTGAGTAGTCATCAGTAAATGCTAAAGTGTAGTTAAAGCCATCTTTTGCTACTGGTTTAATTGGGCCTGCCAAATCAGTATGGACTAGTTCAAACACAGCTTTTTGCTCTTGCATCTGATTCTCTGTTTCTGCTCTGGACAAATTTCCCTTGCTTACCAGTTTCACAATCTAGGTTAGGTTTCTCAACTTTACCTTAAATTTTCATTCCTTTTACCACTTTTTCTAATTTTGACACATCTTCAGAATTACAGTGACCAAGCATTTTATGCCATGCTTGAATGTCTTAACAGTTCTGAAATGCATCCTAATGTATCTCACTATCGTTTTCTTCATCATATGTGTCTAAATAATAGTCTGTCATACTCAATTATGTCAAACCTGGTGCCGTTTTTATAGATGAGTTGGTCCCGGTCTTGTTTAAAGTTGATTGAGGCCCCTTTGGACGTTGCTGCCTTAACAGAAAAAATGCTCTGTGGATACGTTGGGATATACAGCGCCCGAGTCATCATCCCCTTTACTTTGCGCCCCTCTGTGTTTAGCAGCCATACCTCTGCATTACCACTCTTCTGTGCGACCCCACAGGTTCTCGTCCCATCAGCTAATTCCACAGTGTGTTCCTCCGGTTGGAAAGTTGCATCAAAGTATTTAAACTTTTTCAGGTCATTAATTATGTGTGACATGGCGCCAGTGTCCCTTCTGTTTTAATTCAAGAATCCGATGCTCATTTATTCTGAAGACAAATGTGTAATCATCCGTGTCAGTTGCTTGTTTCACATTATCTTTCTTCTTTCATCTACAGGTACTGTCCCTGTGGCTAGAGTTTTTACACAAACTGCACTACTGTCTCTGCCCTTTATATTCTGTCCGGCATTCTCGTGCGTTGTGCCCCTTTTGGCCACAGCTATAGCATATAATCTCTGCTTTTACTCTTTCCCCAAGGTCACTCACTTTCATCACATTATCATTACTTACGTTGGCATTAAATTTCTCAGTATGTTCATAGCTTCTCAACCTTGTTTTGAACTCCCCAAAGCTCAACTTATCTTGCGTGATGTGGACTGCAAATGGTTTAAAAGTAATATAAATATTGGAAGAGCGTTGTACCACAAGTATTAGTATTTCATCTGAGTATTCAAAACTTGCTAAAAAAACAAAATGGCGAAAAGACAGCTTCAAAACAACAGCTTCAGTAACAGGCTTTTACCATATTGAATCCGCAATATATGAAATATAGAGCTTTGTAAAAGCCAAGTGGCATTGTAATTCCACAACTTAAAAACATGTGGATGTCATAAAAACAGAAAAAACTAACATAAAAGTGAAGAACCCTTCTGATGCAAACAATGGACAAGTGCTTTCAGCTTTTTCAAGCCTTCTTCAGATCCAAGTAGGTAAGCTGGGTTCAGTGTTTAAAAGTTGGTATCATCCAATGAAACAACCTACAGTGAATGGTGAATGTTAACCAATCAAGTTAGTCCATTGGTACACACCTCCATAGCTTGAAGTTAAAACTCTTTATTTAAAACTCTTTGTTTAAAACAACATGACAGTTTGACATTTCTAAGACAGACTCCGACATATTTTCAGAAGGAATATTAGTAAAATCTTTTCAGTAGGTTCTAGTTTAAAAGGACACGCTCTGCATAAAAGCCAAGATTTGAGAGAAAAAGGTGAAAAAATAAAAATAAAGATGGTCATTTAGGACGCTTCTTTTTATTTCATTTCAACAATTTCTTTGGGACATCAGAGCCTAAGTCAGTATACCTAAGGTTTCTGGCACTGAAAACAGGTCATAAGTGAGCGTAGCTCATTGCTAGTCTATTTTTAAGAAAAGGTTTTAAGGGAACACAGCCATTAAGGCCAGGGGGGTTATCTGCCCTCAGCCGCATTATCCATTTGGCTTCCTCTCTCTGTCAGATTGGTCAGGTCTCCTTCTCTGGAAGTAAAATGCATCTTTGAAATGACCATGAAAACAAAGCTATGTCCCTCATGCTCACGTAAATGAAGGAAAAGAGAATTTGTTTCCTTTCTGTTACGTATATCAGATTGATGTTTGATAATTCTTTCCTTTAGCTTCATATTAGTTTTTCCAACATAAAATCCTATGCAGGAAGTGCAGGTAGCTATGTAAACAATATTGCTGGTTAGGCAATTAGCTAATCCATGAAAAACAAATGTCTGTTTAGTAACAGGATGCTTAAATGTGTTGCTACAATTAATTACATTGCAGACCTTGCAGAAGCCACATTTCTTTGTTCCTGATGAATTATTATGTACGTAGTTGTTACATATCCCATCATTTGAGCATAAAATCCTTTTGAGATTCTTTATATTTTTGAAAAGGAAACTTGGGTTATCTCCAACAATCTCTTTTAACTTTTTATCTGAAGTTAGAATCGGCCAGAACTTTCTGATCACCTGGCATACGTTATCATGGTCCATAGTGTAAGTCAATTTGACCCTTAAGTTAGATGTTCTTTTAGGTATAGCTAGGAATGGTGTACTTTCGCCTTCTCTGACCTTAGAGGAATAAAAAGGTTTGCTTTTTCCTTTACGTATGTCATTAATTCTGGTCTTGTTTAGTGCTAAACTTCTCTTTCCATAGCCTCGTTGGCTGAAATTATTAATAAACCTCTCTTTTTCCTGGAGAAAGGTTGCCTGTTCTGTACATAGCTTTGAAATCCTTGCAATTTGATTTTCAGTGTGGGATGCATACTGGAAAAATGGAGCATGTGGTTTCGCCACATATCTTTCCTATAGAAGCAAGTGTCTATTCCCTTCCCCGGATCAAGAGATAATCTCACATCCAGAAAGTCAGTCATCTCTCTAGATGTTTTTACATCAAATTTCAGGAAAGTAGTGGTCTGTGACAGGAAGTTAAGAAAGCTTCTTAAATCTTCTTCTTTGCCCTTCCATACAATGAAGGTGTCATCCACAAACCGGTTGTACTTCACTTCCATACCAAATAATTATGGCATTGAAGCAGTAAGAGAATTTCTAACTGAAGAGAAGGTAGAATCACGTTTGATATGTGATCTTTTGGAAATTGTGGTGGAGTACAGTGTGTTTACCTATGACAACAGCTACTATTGGCAGAGATGGGGGGTTGCCATGGGCACGCCCTGTGCCAATAGTTATGCAAACTTGGTTTTAGCCAACTGGGAGAGAGCTTGGTCCAAGGATGCTAATAACATTTGGAATGACCATATAATCCTGTACAATAACTTTCAGAATTATAGTAAATGCAACACTAAAAAATTCTGGACAGCCATAAAAGAAATCTTGCATCCTGACCATAAATTCAACCCTAATCCTTCTCCCAATAACTCATCACTTGAAAACCACAATGCAATTCATCTCTTTATTTCATACATAGTATAGCATCTGTAACCATAGATTCCCAAAACATCTAATCCTAAGCCTGATGAGCAGCCATGTATCACCACATCCACTTTAATCTTCAAACCTGTGCCCACATCCTGTATAAAACTACTCTTAGACTCAAACCATGCTCTACTTCAGCTAATGACCTTCAAGTGAATACCTTAAAATAGCAGATGATAACATTGCCCACCCTGTCTCAATCCTTATAAGTAGGTCAATTCAGGAATCTCACTTTCCCTCTCTCTCTCTCGAAAAAGTCACACATTACCCCTTTGCACAAAGGAGGAAATTCAACAGATGAGACATCACTAACCAACAGATGAGACATCACTAACTTTAGACCTATAGCAATCTTATTCCCATTGTATTCAAAAACAATTGATAAACAATCTTCTGGAGGGAGAACTCCTACCCCACATACAACATGGCTTCCGTCCCTACCATAGTACTAACACTGCACTTCTGACATACTGATACTGTCAGTAATGCTAGAGATAACAGCAAACTAGTCTTCTTATTTCTAGATTTGTCTAAAGCCTTTGACATAGTTTGTCAGAGCAAAGTTCTATTTCAAATGTTCATAGGTTCATAAGTATGTACTAGGCTAATGGCCCTGGGGCCTTTACAAGCCTAGCCATAGGATTACCCTGGCATAGTGCCACCCGACTTTAGTTCTCAGTGCCTTTGTCGAGTAGAGCCACTGGTGTTATCCCCGGCATGAATTTTCTGTTTCCCATCCACTCATAAAGATTTCTCTTGAAGAGGGTCAGCGAGGTGCTCTGCTTGACATGTATGGGAAGCCTGTTCCATAGCATGGGCAGTCTCTGAGTTATGAACCGGTCACTCCAGCATGTTCTGTTAATTGTGGTAATGAGGTTGAGGTCTCTGGAGCATGTGGTGCGAAGGATTGGGATTTCTTTAGATGTAGCATTTCTAACCGAGCTGGGTCAGACATGGCTTTGTAAGTCAAGCAGAGATCACCTCTAAGTAGGTGATATGAGATGAGCGATATGTCCTCATTAGGTCTCTCTCAGCCCACCCTTCTGTGGTTCAAAGGTTACTGGTCCAACAGGTATCAGTCAGTAAAGTGGCACTCCACTCTCTCTTCATATTACCTAGTCACTGCTGGTGTACCACAAGGCTCTATCCTTTGTCCTCTTCTCATTAACGTAACATTCTTACCAACACATCCACACAACAGGCCTCCCTATTATAGTATGAAGACGACTCCACACTCATTTGGACATCTGACAACATGACACACACAATAACTGAAAAGTGGCTTTATAACTCACAGCTCATGCTCAACCTTAAAAAAACTACTACTATTTCCCCAAATCCCTCTCCCATGAAAAAAATAAAATGTATAGACCTCTCGCTTGATAATATAACCACTGAAGTCACTTCTTATAGTAAATTTTTAGGGAGGATAGTGGCTGGTGATCTTAAATTTAACCTGCATGTATAAAACTGCATAAGAAAAACTCATCAAAAACTAGGGATGTTTTTACAGCCAAAAGCTTTTTCACTGACGCAACTAAAGCTCCACTTACCACTACTTATCTGCTCCCCACACTTCTTTAGGCATCACAAAAATCAAAACCTGATCAATGCTATAAGAAAGTTGCTAAATTTACAGCAAATACCTCTTTCAGAACCCACCACTGTATATCACTGAAAAGTCTAAATTGGTTAGAACTACCCAAGCAACTAACATATACACAGCTTCTTTCCAACTGTAAAATATGCTTGTCTGTCACTAAATAACATTCACACAGTTATGTTCCTAGTCAGTCATTCTGATCCAGTGGCCAAAAACTCCTGTGTGTCCACAAACCTTTCAAATCTGCTGGATATTGTCTGTACTTGTATCATATTGCTAAGGTCTGGAACTCCTTATCTCTATCCATCAGGTCAGTATCCCCCCTCCCATCCTTCAACTCCATTCTGAAAGACTTCCTAGCCAAAAACAGTCTCTGTTCTTGCTCAACACCCGGGTAAACGATACCCTAAATGTGGAGAAATAACTTCATACCTTGCATCTCTTTATTTTTCCTTCTTCACGCACTTCCTTACTTCTGTCAATTTATCTCCCCTGGCTTTCTCTCCAAGTATACCATAAGCCTGCTTTTCTTTCACTTCATATTGCAATTCCTGTTTATAGAGAAATTAAAGGTAAGTTAGTATAATACAAACAGGCTAAAATTTCTCTGTTAAATCATTGTCATATAACTTGTATCTATGCTTGACCAATATTTTTATATTATGAATAATTTGGTATAATTATTTAAACTGTATTTGTGTTTTGTATTATTTTAATAACTGTGTAATTATTATTCTTGGAGCTTTTCTTCCTGGGCCTCTGCTGAAAATGGGCTCCAATCCAGTCGGACTTTCCCAGTAAACAAATGACAATAAATAAATTAAATACCTACTGCACCACTGTGTTATGGCTACTATAGGACTCATTTTCTGTGGGACAGTCCCAGTTTCAGATGTTAGTCTTCCCTCCTGTATCTTGCACAACAGGGAATAGTAAATGTCCCACTTTGCAAATGTTTTGAACTTTGTTGCGGTGCTTCAGTGCTCTGCTCACCTTTTGTAACTGTGCTTGTTTCTGCGGAGACACTAATATATTTCCGTTTGTGAAATAAATGTAGCAGCACTATCAACATAAGAGAGGTTTTCAACCTAATTTGGAAAGGAGATATTTGAGAGAGCGATAATTATGCACAAATTAATAATTGGCTGTTTTGTCATGCTTTTGTTGTTCTTGAGAGTACTGTGACTTGAACTAACACACATTCAAATAATCTATTTGAAGATTGTCATGCTGATTAAATGGCTATGATTCTGAGAAGGGAGGTGGGCAATTTTCTTGGTTTCGTCATGGCGCTTATTTCAAAAGTTTAAAACAGGAAGAGAAGAATTTGATTTGATGTCTGTTTTCTATATCTTTGACTTCTTACAGCTTTGGTAACAACATAAGGGGCTGAATTCATTATACCCTACATCGCTCGTTAAAACCATGTGCATATCATGGTGCGATGCACAAACTGTACTGCACCAATTTTGTATTCAGTAAGTGGCAGTAAACCATGTGTAGAGCTGTGCAAACTCTGTAAACATTGTGGTGTGCTAATTACAGCATAAGCAGCTGAACTGTATGCTAATCAACCAATCCAAGATGGAGGAGCTATTCAACAAGCTGTAAAGCAATCGTGTACTTTCAGTGTAGGTTTTGCCTGCAAATTCCAAAACCTATTGGAATGCAGCCACAGAAACTACACTGAAGGAAAAGAATGTTAGGGTCTGCTACTGCTCTTCTGCCTGTGTATGTGCAACGGGCTCAAGTCTATGCTGCTGCTACTAGACCTTGGCCAAGAAGGAGTGGGGTGTTTAGAACCAGATTAACTTTTCATGGTCTGCATGAGGTGGAAATAGTAGACTGCTACAGGGTGGACACACAACAGGAACTCTGCAAACTCTGTCATCCTCAACTAAGAGCAAGGGCAAATTGAGGGAGAACCAATATCTGTGGAAACCAAGGTATGTGTAACACTTAGAATTTTAGCTACAGGGACCTTCCAGAGACCCACTAGGGACATGCTGAGGGTTTCACAGGCATCCAGCATCCAGGATCCTACATCAGTTCCTGAATGCTATACTATAGCATGCCAGTGACTACATATATGTTCCATACCCCTGAGGACAGAGCTGCAACAATGCAGGATATGTACACCATAGCACACTTCCCTGAAGTCTAGGGTACTATAGACTGCATACATGAGATCAAAGCACCACATGGGAGAACTGGAAAGGGTCTAGGGTACCATAGACTGCTTGCACATTGAGATCAAAGCACCACCTGGGAGAACTGGAAAGGGTCTACACAACCAGAAAGGGCTTGTACTCCACTAACTGCCAGGTTGTATGTAATACTAAGGGAATCATCCTGAATGTGTGTGCTGGCAATCCTGGCAGTTACTAAAACTCCCATATCTGGCACATTTCTCAGCTCTACCAGAGATTTTTGGGGAGGTGGGGTGATATCCCCCAAAGCCATTTACTGGGTGAAGCAGAGTATGCACTCGAACTACGGCTGATGATGCCCATCAGAAATGCATGCACTGTCATGGAGGAATGCTATAGTGAGGCACACGCTCAAACAAGACATATCATAGAGCATGTGTTTGGGCTGCTGAAGTCACGGTTTTGGTGCCTGGATACATGGGGGGCTGCAGTACAATTCTAGTACTTGTGCTGAAATTTTCACTGTCTGTGCTATCCTATACAATATTATCCTGGGAAAACAGCTGCAATACAAACACCAAGGGGAAGGGGCATGCACTCTTATCACCACTGGCAGGGTCGCTACAGCCACACATAGGTAAGAACTCTGAGGGGGAATCACTAGCTGCTGTGGGTATAGGTAGACATAGATGTGCACAATATGCCCTCATCCTGTACAAGAGGCAATGGATAGCCTACATGCTCAACACTTGAGTACAATTTTCATCCTATTCACATACCTACAGTAAAATTTATGCTGGGCAATGCTCACAACCTTTGCTTACTCATATAATGGCTGTATACTGCTAGCATCACATAAAGTGAGCCCCGATTAAAACAGTTTTAACTGCAGGACTATCAGTGTAAGTGCTGAACTTGGAACAGATAAATGGGTAAGGATGCAAATGAATGGCAGATACTTGCATGCTGTTACTTGCAAATATGCCTAAGTAGAAGGTGTGTGAGTTGTCCACCAATGACCTCAATATGTGACAGCACTGACTTATGTCAGTAGATTTATGGTGTTTATCAGCTAATAGGCCAACTGCTGTGGCTCAGTGTACTAGCCCTCCACCAGCTGCTGTATTAACTCTGGCACTTCTGGGACGCAACCAGGCAGTAGTACCTCTGCAGCCCCCTACAATATCTAGGTCATTAAAATCAGGTAGCATTGCCCTGGCAGCCTGTGCAGTAGTATCTTCCAGGAGTATTGGTGGAGGTGAGGATTGTCACCCACAAGGAGCTGCTAGGGCTGGTGAATGATGTCTTAGAATGTAGCACTGGTGCATGCCTCAGCCATCTGGAGAAGTTGCTTGTGGGAATGCAGGAAAAAAACAAATGTCAAGCAATCCATCTGAAAGCTGAAGAAGGGGGTCAGTCATGACAGTTCTGAGGATGAGGATTAGATTCTCACTGTCCCCATACTTGACAAGCATGTGCCTCCACTGTCCCCTATCACCAATCATGGTGTCCTCTCAACCTTTTGTGCCCATCCCCATCCCTGGGCCTGTCTTGCCTGTCCTGTTTGTCTGCATCTGCTTCCTTACCTACCCAACCAACCTGACCCCGACATTCTTACATGCCTTCTCTGACATTCCTACATGCCTTTCCCAGTATTCCTCTTTTTTGAAATTCAAAAAGAAAAAAAATGGGCACCTGTCCCACCAAAAAAATGTCCAATACATAGCTCTCCACTTCACATGTGTGTCTTCTCAACACACTTGATTCAGTCCAATTGGCTGTACAACATGATTGTATTGTTGTCATCCATCTGTGTTATGCTGGCAGTCCAAATTCATCCAATTTTCTATCCTTGTTCATATTACACTGCTAAATAAGTGAATAGCTATGGTTCTTTCCTAATTTCCTCCTGCAGATTCCTATATTGTTTCCCCTTTGTTCTTCCCCCTGCTTGCTCCTCATTTCACCACTTTCCTATCTCCCCCATTTTCACACTTTTAATCTGTTCAAAATAGAATCACACACCACGCACATGGTATGGCAGAAATGCCCTCTAATAAAGCCTTCACTTTTTGTCCTCTGCATTTATGCAAAGTTTGGCATTGTGCACCAGTGCCAAGTGACAGTGAATGGCTGTTCATGTCCTATGGCAAAAGCTGGTGAGATTTTGCCATTGGATGTACTTGTCCAGTTATTTCTGTGCAGTGTTTAAACTCACTGCACTAAAGAAACACAAAGTTAAACCATAATAAGGGCAGTACCTTGAAGCATTTACTCTGACAATTATTAGAATGCTGAATGTGGAAAAATGCAAATTCCTGTATGGAGTGTTGACCTACATCACTTGACCAATTTTGTTATATAGTACTTCTCACATTTGCAGGAATTATCACATTTACTTATGTAATGCCATCCTGACACCATATGTAAAAAATTGAGCTGGATTCAAACCCTGTGTTATTTGTGCTCTGAACATGAGCTCACTGCTCTGACACCTGTTGCCACAGAGAAAGCTAGGCAGTAGGTGTAGCTTTTTTTTATAATCTGTACTGTCCAAAGTGCTGACAGCCATACTTCACCACATACCCTGTTTATGCAAAGGAAGGCAAACCTATACAAATATTACTATTTTCCCATTTAAGCTGAGAACCATGTTTGCTTGTCGCTTAACTCCACCCAAATAGGGAAAGCAATAGCAACAGTTCTTAATGTCATAAAAGTTATGACACAACATTTACAATATAAACTACAGTATGAACACCATAGTATCTGTCAGCTGTTTTTCCCATGGCACATATGCATAACTACTACTCGAGTTGTATTCATTTAATGTGACTCTCTCATGTACAAACAATTTGCCATCATTTTCACAAATCGTTTTCTCAGTGATGTGCTATATAAAGAGTTGTTTGGCATGTATTACTATGTTTATTGCCCAGTTAGTCTTCATCCCATGAAAAGGCATTTTAAAACACAACAAAAAGGAATGTACTTGTTAGTCACTGAACACATATTTACTCAGACTCATGTGTGCCTTGCACCCATGCACTTGAAAATGGATATGTCAGTAATAGATCTAATGTCATCTACAACACAGAAATAAAAGAGCATAACTTCATTGTTAAAATTGTTAAAGCTTTATACTGGCACTATTCATTGAAATTGTCTGATACATGTATTACTGTGGACATTAATTCATAACAATATGAGCGCATACTTCAATTGCATTCATGCTGTTTTCAAAATGTGTGTGTTATTTACATAACATTGGTATCTACTTCTCTGAAATACAGAAGGCCTTTGGCTAATGAAGTTCGCAGATGACTGCAAACTAGGAGCCATAGTTGAGTCCCCAGATGATGTGGACATCCTACAGAAGGGCCTCACAGAGACAGATGCCTGGTGTCAGAGCCATGGCCTCAAGCTCAGTGCCAAAAGTGCATTGTCATCCCCTTTGGTAAAAACTCTGTACCCATGAACTACCACATAGGCTGCAGTCTACATAATGCCACATGTGTGATAAGAGACCTGGGGACCCAGGTGGACAGTAGTCTCTCCTTTGATAATCACATCCCCACAGTAGTCAGGAAATCCTTCTACATAGCATACCTCATCACAAAAGGGTTCTCATCTAGGAAAAAAGAGATCATTGTTCCCCTCTACTCTACACTCATTAGACACATTATAGAGTACAACGCCCCTTTTGGAATGTACCTCACAAGACATCTGCAGCATCTGGAAAGGCCACAGAAGTACCTCACAAAGAGGATTACTGGCCTCAAATAGATGCCCTACACTGATAGTCTCAAAAAACTCCAGCTTTACTCCGTAGCATATCGCCTACTCCGAGGTGATCTCTGCCTAACATATATAAAGCTATGTCAAACCCAGAGCCATTGGACATGCTACACCTAAAGAAATCCCAATCCCTAACCTTGTCACCACAATAAACAGGACAAGCTGGAGAGAGAGAGATTCCTGTCCCAGAGACTTCCCATACTCTGGAACAAGCTACCCATCTATGTCAAGCAAAGTTCCTCATTAGCACTCTTCAAGAAAAATCTTGATATGTGGATGGGAAATAGGAAATGCACCCTGGGATCACTTCTGTGGCTCTGCTCGACAGGGGCACAGGAAACTAACTTTCTTGGGTGGCGTAAGCCAGGGAACCTTGTTGGCTAGGCTTAATTAGGTCCTTGGGCTGATAGCCTAGTACTTACCCACAGACCTATGAACCTATATTGAGAAACAGGTACAGTATGTCTCAGTTCTGCAACATGCATTTATGACAGCTTATTGCATAAAGGTTCAGAAGCAGTCTTTTGAAGTATTTGTGTACATTGCAAGCACACAAGCAAATCAAAAATCCAGACTTTGCACAGCAGTAGCAGTAACGGTATGTTACCTGCATCATAAAATGATTGTCAGCCTCCATAAAGACCACTACGACAAGGAAAAAAACATACTTCATTGATGGTGCAAATGTTAACTACTGTGTTATTTAGCTGGAATAATAGATAGGGGTTTCAAATTGCACAACAGAAAAAATGTGTGTGTGCTTGTATGTTCAACTGTGTATGTGTGTAGTCAGAAAAGCATGACTCCATGTCCTACTGTTGTCACTCAAGTCTCATGAAGAACACAGTTTTACAGATGTTCATGACTACACAGCAAGTTCATACAGCCCTCCCAACATCATCTTTCCAAAGTGCACTGATAATCCCATCTGTTATAAAGTGTTCTGTGACAGTAAAAAAAATTAAGACTTGTGCTGTGGTGCTTGCATTAAGTGTTCTCCAGCTTGTGCAACTAATTAGGCAGTTGTTCTAATTTCACTGCAGTCACTGTGTGTGTGCAATGTCAGAAGAGCTTGAGTCTGTGTCCTACTGTCATCACTCAGGTCTCACCGAGAAAAAAAAGGTTTTACAGTCATACTTGACTAACAGTAAGTTCATACAGCCCTCCCAACATCTACTTCCCAATGTATGATGATGATGCCATCAGCTATAAAGTGTTTTGTGATCATAAAAAAGTCAGACTTGTGCTGTTGCTCTTGTGTTAAGCACTGTGTTCTGTAGCTAGTGTAGATAGCTAGGTAGGGATTCCGATCTCACTGTGTGTGTGTGTGTGTGTGTGTGTGTGTGTTCAGTTAGCTCTCATTCTGGAGACCATTTTAGAGCAGCATGTGAGACACTCCCACTAACAACATCATCTCACCAGACACTGATGATGTAATCTGCTATAAAGTGTTGTCTGACAGTATGAGAGTCAGACTTCAGCTGTGGCGCCTGCATTTGTAGCTAGTTTAGAGAGCTGGGGGGGTGTTCTAATCTCACTTGTATGTGTATGTTCATTCTGTCAGTCTAAATATGATTTTAACACCACTTGTGAGACTACAGCTATGCCATGCACTCCTGTCCACTTCTTATCAATATACACTTATTATGTGATCCCCTTTTAAGTTCACTCTGACAGTATTACACTCTATCTGTGTTGGCACGAGCTTTAACGAATGTGTTCTCTGGCTTATGTAGGTAGATATTTTGTGGTTCTTATCTCACAACAAACTACATGCGTGTGTGTGTGTGTGTGTGTGTGTGTGTGTGTGCGTGTGTGTGTGTGTGCGTGTGTGTGTGTGTGTGTCTGTGTGCTCATTCAAATAAGAGTGGGCGATAATTTTATACCAAGACATGAATCCTTATTTATGTGACACACTTCACCCAATGTCATCTTCTCAGCATACACTGATGCTGTAATCCTCTAATAAAGTGGACTGTCACAAGGTGAAGTCAGACATCTGTGGTGGTGCTACTCTTGCATCTAATTTGTATACCTACACAGGCCTAATGTTCAGATCTGACCTCATTCAACTATGTGTGTGTGTGTGTGTGGTTGGTGATATATTGCTGCCAGTATATGATCTTTTGAATCTATTTTCATTTGTATCCCACTCGAGAATGTTTAACATAGCCCCATGAATCCAGTATACCGTAATTCCCTCTGCCAACATGACATGCTTCCTGCAGAAATGTGGATGATATCATCATCTCATAGATGCAAACATACATCACGAAGCTCAGGCCTACTGGATGTGTGATTTCTAATTCTGTCATGGGGCGGTGCACATGTCACATTTGGACACAGGCAGTATGTAACACAATCCCACACATGCACCCAGATGCACGTAACCTCACAATCTACCATCATATAGATATGGGGATTTTGGTTTTAAATGTTATAACAAAGGCTAGAATTTTATGTGAGGTTTGTTAGTCTAGTAATGTCCTATGAACCTATGAAGATAGCACGTCAGTGTTGCAGTCATCCACATGTGCTGTGTTGAACTGTGGATGTACAGTAGCCCTACAACAGTGTATTCCAATCTGTGATTTAAGGTAATGTTTTGATGGACACTGCTGCCATTTTATTACACATTCCCTCCATAGCAGCTGAGAACTGTTGACATGGGATGATGCTATATGTATTGTTGCCTTAGTAACATGTGTTCTTGTAGTGGAGTATATTAACATTCTGCATATTTCTCATTCAACCAGCATAGTGACATTTACAGTATGATGTGTGCATGTGTATACCCACCTTCATGAAATGTATGTGACATATAGCAATATTATATCATACTGATTACATGGACAAGTACACTTTGTTTCATCCATATATTGTAATGTTGTTATATGTGCAAACATATAATCAGGTCAGATTCAATTGCAACGTTGGGGAATTCATTGTATGCACAACTGTGTTGCTATTCACAAGGATTATTAGGGTGTTCAGCAGCATTGTGTGACTTGTCAATATTTGTGTCATTAACCACATTCACCTAATTTGTAGTGTTCCCATACATGGTATCAGAGTCCTCACACACACCTTTCCAGTGAATAATGTATAGGCATATGATGTGCAACTGATGTAATGACATGAAATAGGTAGAGTTGTACAACTGTTAGCAGTTCCACTGCATGTCATCTGATGCATACCCAAGGTTGTATTTGGCGGTGTTGTCACAAATTTTTTAAGTACAACATTTTAAGGGGAATAAACAGCTATGAACACACATGGGTGTGGATGGCACTACCAGTACTCAACTGGAGGCAATAGACAACCTGCTAGCTGACAGATTTGGATCAAACTTCACCCCCCTGACCCAACTGCTCATTACCCAGTGTATACATACAAACATTTCTCAGCATATTTTCTCAAGAGAGTAGCTCATTTGTGCACTTTTTAAGGCTAAAATGTGGCATCAATGAGTCCTAACCACATCCTTTTATTTAGTGTCTTACTGCTGTTTTTCTGCTATGGTAAACATAGAGTGTTTTCTGCCTAAAATAGTGTAGCTAGTAGCTGTAGCATAGTCCAGACTCAGGGTTGCTTTTTCTGGGCCTAGTTGTTTCTGTAGTGGCTGTTTGTTCTGAGTACATTTTCCAGGCCATCTTGGATTAGAAAGATCCCTTCTGGGCTCTAGTGAGAGGATTGTGGTGATTGGTCCCGGGCTGGTAAAGGTTGGCTGGTCTAGAGCTTGGAGTAAGCACCTCACTGATTCTTTTGAGCTTTTTGAAAGTTGTTTTAGGTTTTAACCTTCTGGTATTTAACTCCCACCCTTGAGTGGGTTTCTGCTTGTTTGGTCATCTAGCAGCACTGTGGACTGCCGCGCAATTGTGAGCCATAGCCCGACAGATAATTTCAACAGTTTTTCCCTTGGATACAGCTGTATCCCAACAGTGTAGTTCATCTTTAGCACATTTCTGGGCAGAGAGGCAGTACTAGTGAAGCTGTGTAAGCACTCTATTGTTAAATAATGGCCTCAAGAGTTTTTCTGAGGCCCCACTCTACGTACTAGTGTAGCATTAAGCCTAGTCTCTGAGGTATTAACACAACTCACCCAGTATTGTCAGGCTCTGGATTGCATTGCATAAGTGGAAATTCCTTAAGATTCCAAGAGCAGGCTAAGTTATTCCTTACACTTATTTCACTGAGTTGCACTTCTGAAACACTTATAATTGTGCTATACAGTTGATCTACTATATTTTTGCACTGTTATAAAGCTTTTTTATTGTTTCATTGCATTTATGTACTGTTTTAAACTGTTTTAACATTACTTAACTGTAAACTGCTTTTTCATACTGAGAGTTGTATTTTCTGTTTGTGAGTGCTCTATCCGAACTTTTCTGTGCATTTTTGTCTGTTAAAAGCATTCTCGAGTGTGCTCCTTGATCTGTTTAAAACTTTCATTTAGTGGCTACAGCTAGGAACTGTAATTTTTTCCCACCCACCTTAGTGTTGTGTGTTCTTATACTTGGTGGCTTTGCAGTTGCCCACCTATACTGTATATTTGTTCTGTGACACCCCTCCCAGTCTAGTGACATTAGTTCACTCAATCTAATAGAGAACATTTGTGAAGGCTAACCCACTCAGATTCTTAATATTGAATTAACTTCTGTTCCAGCTTTCTCCATTTCCACTTTACTGGAAAAAAAATTCTAAGCTTGCTTCCCCCTTTCCTGTGGCAGGTCAGATATGGATTTGCTGTGTCCAGGACTGTTTGTGAGCTCCTAAGCCCCCCCCCCCCACTTAACTGTGGTTAAACTATTCCTGGCGCCATAAAGTCTGTTTTTCAAAATTTCCCTTGCAACTAGCCAGCTTTTTAGTTTTAGCACTCATCTGTTTCTTTGATCTCAGCACTTGTTCAGAACTCATTGTAAGCACTAAATAAGTTACAAATTACTACAGCACTCAACTTTCCTCACTTGTCTAGAGGAAAACAGTTTTTAGTACTTAATAAATATGCACATATTCAGGCATGTCTAAAGGTCAGCTCCCGGTGTTTTCTCCTGTCTACCTGATGAATCTGGGCATCTTGGGACAATGCAGCAATTGCCTCATGTACACTGACAACCCTCTCCTCCTACCACCCAACACTACGACCTGTGAGAGATGCACTTATATAGCCAAACTGGAAGCAAAGCTCTCTTTACCAAAGACTGGCCTAGACAGTCAAGAGGAGAAGGTAAGCACTTGCACCGCACCACACTCATCACATAGTCCCTCAAAACACACACACAGAATCACAAAACACACACCTACATTCGCGGAGGCTCTCAGTACTAATCTGCCCAAACAACAGAGACCTCCAAAGCAGAAATGCAATCAACTTCCACCCCCCAACACAACCCAAATGACACATAGCCCACATACTCAGTGTGCCACTTAACTACAGCCCATAAGGCATAATGTACCCAACACACTAGTCATAGGTGACTCTATAGTCAGGCACACTGATGTTCCACTCACCAGGCTAAACAAGTAGAAAGTTACTGTCAGCTGCCTGTCAGGTGCCAGGATCCGCCACATAACGCACGCACTCAGGTCACTCCACAACAAGTACAAATATGACTCTGACATTGTCCATGTTGGTGTGAATGACCTGAGACTTACCTCCCTAGACTACATGAAAAGAGACATGGAGGAGCTCTCTGATCTTGTAGCCCAGGCTGGTATGACCCTAGCCCTGAGTAGCATCCTGCCATCACCCAGAATGACACCACAGTACAAGGACAAAATGATTGACTTTAACAATTGGCTAAGCTTCTGGTGTCATTCTAAGGGAATCCAGTATCTGTCTGCCTGGGATGACATGATCGACAGGCCACGCTGCTTTGCCAGAGATGGCCTGCACCTGTCACCCTTGGGATTCCGGATACTGGCAAAGGCTCTTGCCACCCCTATAGTGCCTTTTTTAGGCAAGGTTCAAATGACAAATTCACCACCGTAACAGGTACAAGCAAGCAAAATCTGAGGGTAATGCTACTCAGTGCTAGAAGTCTAAACCTCAAAATGCACTCACTTGAGGCACTCCTTAAAATGGAGAACATTGACATCTGTGCAGTGACAGAGACCTGGTTCAAAGCTCCAGAGAGCACCCCTGCATTACCAGGCTATAATTCACACCAAATCTTTTGGCCACCAAACCCGGACCGAAACACTAAAGGTGGAGGCGTGTCCATATTCATTAAGGATATCCACACCTCCAGGCTAGTTGCTCAGCATAATGCATCCGAGATTATCCAAGTTCAACTAACTCTAGGCAAAACCGCAATCCAGATTGTAGCTTGCTACAGACCCCCCACCATGCCCCAGGATTCCCACTCCTCTTTTCTTGATACATTGGAAAATATTAAGGTACAACCCAACACTCTAATAATGGGTGATTTCAACTACCCCACCATTAACTGGGAAAACTACTCATGTACCAACTCTTTTGCTCAACGTTTTCTGGAAATCATCAATTCCAGCGCTTTGGATCAACTTATCCACACCCTCACCAGAGGCAGCAATATCCTAGACCTGATCATCACCAACATGGGTGACGGGTGTTCCACACCAGAGGTCAGCTCCTCGTTGGTCAGATCCGACCACAAGCTAATCACCCTAGACATCCACATCCCGCTGCCACCCCCCATTAGGAAAACAACCGTAAAAAATTTCTCCAAAGCCAACTTCACGCTTCTTAAGACAGAAGTGGCAAACTTCATGACACACATGCAGATGGACAATAGAGGTACGACTGCTGAATCCTACACAAATGCACTTTATAAGCACTTATACGAGTGCGTGGATCGTGCTATCCCTAATAGAACCAAGATGCTATCCTCCAAAAAAAGGAAGCCAATCTGGTGGTGGTCTGCCATAAACAAACTCTACAACAGAAGAAAGAAACTGTTGCAAAAAAGAGTAAAATCCCACGATTGGAGGAACTCCCTGGTCAGCCTCAGTAAGAAGCTGAGATCCCTCATAAAATCCTCCAAAGCTAGTTATGAAAACAAAATTGCCACTGATTCTAAAGACAACCACAAAGCTTTCTATAGCTATGTCAAATCTCAATGGCAACACTCAGATCTGCTCTGAGTTACAGCACAATGACACTAAATATACAGAACCAACTGATATTGCCAACATCCTGGCAGATAGGTTTAGTGCTAACTTTACCCCCCTCTCACCTTCTAAAGAGCCCATCTTTATACCGGAAGAATGCAAAGTTCCTGTAATCATGGCTGCACAGGTAAAAACTTCACTCTCCAAAGTCAAGAACACAGCATCCATGGGACCTGACAACATCCCAGGCTGCCTTCTACATGAACTATAGAATGAACTGGCACCCCACCTCAGTACCATGTTCAATCATAGCCTCACCTCAGGCTTTGTGCCCATTGAATGGCACACCGTGACAGTTATCCCACTCCACAAGGGGGGGGGGGCCACAACAGACCCTGGGAACTACCACCCCATTAGTCTGACAAGCCTCATCTGCAAGGCCATGGAACGTATCATCATGGAACTCATAAACAAAGACATTGGAGATCTCCAAACCCTGGACCCCACACAGTTTGGGTTTGTAAAAGGCAGATCATGTATCCTAAACCTGATAGACGTCTTTGAAGTAGTCACCAAAGCCACAGATGAGGGTAAGGTGGTTCACACAGCCTATCTAGATCTCGCCAAGATGTTCGACACCATCCCCCACTCTGGAATTATAGATAAACTCACTAAACTAGGTATAAATCCCTATGTCACAAGATGGGTTGCCAACTGGCTTACTGAAAGAACCCACACTGTGAAAGTAGCAGACTCCAAATCAGACTTCAGACCAGTGACAAGTGGAGTACCACAGGGTTCAGTCCTGGGTCCTCTCCTGTTTGGTATCTACTTCTCTGAAGTACAGGCTAACACAGAAGGTCTTTGGCTAACTAAATTTGCAGATGACTGCAAACTAGGAGCCATAATTGAAATTCCTAATGATGTGGACATCCTACAAAAGGGCCTCACTGAGATAGATGCCTGGTGTCAAAGACATGGTCTCAAGCTCAATGCCAAAAAGTGCATTGTCATCCCCTTTGGTAAAAATTCTGTACCCATGAACTACCACATAGGCGGTAGTCTACTTAACACTGAAAGTGTGATGAGACCTTGGGACACAGGTGGACAGTAGTCTCTCCTTTGATAATCACATCGCCAAAGTGGTCAGGAAATCCTTCTACGTGGCACACTTCATCACAAAAGGTTTCTCATCCAGAAATAGAGGTCATTGTTCCTGTCTACTCATCACTCATTAGACCCATTATAGAGTACAACACCCCTTTTGGTATGTACCTCACCTATTCAAGTCATTGCCAGCTACAGAGCCCTCCATGAATCAGGGCACCCACTCTGCCTATTTGTATCAACAACAACTGAAAAGGCCACAAGAATACCTCACAAAGAGGATTACTGGCCTCAAACAGATGCCTTATGCAGACTGTCTAAAAAAACTCCAGCTTTACTCCGTCGCATATCGCCTACTCAGAGGCGATCCCTGCCTAACATACAAAGTTATGTCAAACCCCGAGCTGTTGGACATGCTCTACTTAAAGAAATCCCAGTCCCTCCGAGCTACATGCTCTAGGGACCTAAACCTTGTCACCACAATAAACAGAACATGCTGGAGGGATAGATTCCTGTCCCAGAGACTTCCCATACTCTGGAACAGACTACCTATCTATGTCAAACAGAGCTCCTCATTAGCACTCTTCAAGAAAAATCTTGATGATTGGATGGGTAGTAGGAAATTCACCCTGGGGATCACTTATGTGGTTCTGCTTGACAGGGGCACAGGAAAATAATTTTCTTGGGTGGCGAAAGCCAGGGTACATTTTTGGCTAGGCTTGTATAGGCCCTAGGGCCAATAGCCTAGTACCTACCTATGAACTAGTTATTCCTACATGCCACCTCTTTCCCACCATATTCCTGTTTCTCACCATATAAATTCACCTAACACTGTTAACGGGCAATTTTTTAGAGTTTCTCTGGCCAGCTTGGTTGACATGGACATCCTGAGACAGTGTAGCGACTGCTTCACGTGCACAGACAACCCTCTACTTCTAGTCCACACAAACTCAACATGTGAGAGATGCAACTATATTAAAAGTCTTGAATCAATGCTCTCACATGCCAGTCAATACATCTGACACTGAGCGGGTTGTCAGCATGCAAACCTCACCACCTACTCCACCCAAACCCACATCACACATACCTACATATGTGGTGGTCCTCACCACAAACTTACCTAAACACCAGAGACCTTCAAACACAAGCACGCTACACATAATACTTCCTTTGCCGAATACACACAATAGCTCTTGAACCAATATCTCACCTGTCAAGCCCATAAGGCTAAACAGTAAACCCAACATATTAGTCATAGTAGACTCCATTGTGAAACACACACAAGTCCCTCTTACCAGGCTGGATAAGGAGAAGTTCACAGTCAGCTGTCTGTCAGGTGCCAGGATCCGCCATATCACACATGCACTCAAGTCTGTCAGTAGCATGTACCGTTATGACTAGTCCATGATGGTGTGAATGACTTGAAACATACCTCCCTGGACTATATGAAGAGAGATGTGAGTGAGCTCTCAGACTGTGTGTCTCATGCAGGTATGTCCTTAGCTTAAGCAGCATTTTACCTTCACCTAGAATGATGCCTCAATACAAACAGAAAATAATTGACTTCAATAATTGGCTTAGTTTCTGGTGTCATTCTAAGGGGATCCAGTATCTCTCAGCCTGGGATGACATGACTGACCTCGATGCTTTGGCAGAGATGGTCTTCATATGTCCCCCCTGGGATTTTGGCTACTGGCTAAGGCTTTTTCTACCCCATAGTGCCTTTTTTTAGGCAGTGTCACAAGGACAAAACTCCCAGCTTAAAAATACCATCCAAAAACAACTTCAAGGTCATGTTGCTAAATGCTAGGAATCTTAACATGAAACTGCACTCACTGGAAGCAGTCCTCACCCTGGAGGAGCCAGACATTTGTGCAGTCAGGGAGACCTGGCTCAACGCTGTGGAGAGTACCGCAGCCATACCGAGTTACACAACCTTCCACACGTTCAGACCATAAACTGAAGGCAAGAAAACTAAAGGAGGCAGTGTATCAATATTCATCAAGGATAAATACGCCTCCAGATTGGTCAAACAGTATGACACCCTAGAGATACTTCAGGTGCAATTAACTGTTGGTAGGACACCTATTCAAGTCATTGCCAGCTACAGAGCCCCCTCCATGAATCAGGCACCCACTCTGCCTATTTGTATCAACTTGAGTCTATCAAGATACATCTTAACACCATAGTTTTGGACTACTTTAACTACCATAGCATTCACTGAATGAATTACTCATGCTCAAACTCACCTGACCAAAGGTTCTTCAACTTTGTCCCCTCCAGTACTCTGGACCAGCTGATTGACACCCCTGCCAGGGAAGCTAACATCCTGGACCTGGTGCTTACAGATATGGGAGACCACTGTACCTCTCACACTGTGAGTTCATCCCTGGAGAGCTCTGACCACAAATCAGTCTCATTTGAAATAACTATCACACCTGATCCTCCCCTAGCAGCAACTAGACTAAAAAACTTCTACAAAGCAGATTATAACCTCTTCTGGGATGGTATACATAGCTTCATTGCACCTCCCCCCTCAGATGGAACTGGTAACTATGCTGAGCTCTACACCAATGCCCTATACAAGCACCTGTATAACTGCATTGACTCGGCAGTACCTGCTAGGACCAAAACAAGCTCAAGGAAAAGCAAACTTGCCTGGTGAATAACCACCATTAACAGGCTTTACAATAAAAGGAAGAAACTGCTATTCAAGAGTAAGAAGGGATGAGCTCTGAAATGGACATATTCCTTCCTCATCTGAAATAAGCAAATATGATTTCTTGTGAAGTCCTTCAAGGCAAACTATAAATCCAAGTTAGCTTCAACCCAAGACAACCATAAGGCATTCTTTAGTTACATCCATAACCTAAATGGTAAGGCACAGATTTGCGCCAAACTGGTAGATGTCCTTCTATTCACACGTTGCAGTATTCACAACAGTAGGGAGTTGCTGCCAGCAGTGCCACCTTCTGACCAGTATACCAAAGTCTTTGTTTCTGAAGGGTACATGTGACGTCCCTTGTCAGGGCCATAAACTGACGTAGAGTATAAAGGTGATATCTGCACACACCCTCCTCAGAATTTTCCTGCCGCAGTGAACACCGCACTCCTGTTCGCCAGTTCCGAAAACAGATCACGTTTCAGATGACCGTTTCATCCTATCGATGCAGATAAGTGCCCTTTGGGGTTTTCATTGTCTTTGATTCTTGTTATGTCAGCTAGAAAGGGGAAGTGTGCTTGTGGGAGACAAATTCCTCACAAGGACGCACACGAGAAGTGCGTTTTTTGCTTAGGCGAGGCCCATGACCATACATCTTGCCCCATTTGCAAATCTTTCATTTCGAAAACCCTTTGCAGCTGCCTTGCTGCAGTAAAATTGTATTTAGAAAATCAGAGACTCAGACATCTTGCGCCCTGTATGGAGGGGTAAGTAGGCCCGTCCAAAGAACCACTGAGGAAGAAGGCCAAGAAAGTTAGGCCGGAATCCCACGCTGCGCCTCAGGCATCCGAGAAGGATCTTGAGACCGATGAAAGCCCGGCATCTTCCCAGACATCAGTTTCCAAGCCAGGCCTGGGAACCACTATGGAAGCTGGAGTGGCGGAAACTTTTAGTACGTCCACTAAGGCTACTCAGCCATCAGATCCGGATGGCGGAGGGGAACCACAACTCAGTCTATTGGAGGGCCTAGCTCCTTCTCTTCCACCCAAACAGATGTCCGCTCCAATTCTGTCTCCACTGGCTACTCATTTAAATAAAAAAACATAAAATTAAACACACTGAAACCCAACCAGTTCCTGGATGGGAAGTGTTTTCTCAGAGACTTTTTAAGGTCTTTCAGGCCTTACAGACTCAGCAGACCCCACCAGCCCCCACTACTTGACCTACTTTACAGGTTTCAGAGGAACAGTACTCCTCTTCAGATGAATCCTTTTCATATGAATCCCAAATAGAGTCCCCAAAGGATTTCATCACCCCAGAGGAGGAAGACTCCATTACTCCTGAATCTCTAGGCGAAGAAATTACCGTTGGAGATGCAATCTCCCTCATGAGGGACCAATTCAAATGGCAAGCATCTGAAGTTTCTGATACCAAGAAAAGATACTTCGATCTTTTGCAAATGGAGCAACCCTCTCTTTCAGCAGTGGCTCCCTTGCTACCTGCCTTTCAGGATACCTTACTGGCTGCTTCACATTCACCTGACTCCCAACCACCCGCTTCTCAATGTCCAGACCGTTTTTTTACAAGGTCCCTCAGGATACCCAATACCTCATTAGGTACCCTCTGGCAGACTTAGCAGTTATTGGTGTCTCTGCTGATAAATCATCCAGGCAATTACCTTCACCTGCTCTTTATCCCACAGACAAAGACAGCAAATTCATGGACAGACTAGGGAAGAAAGTCTATACCTCCTCTACTGTGGCTATTAGAGCTCTCAACTACCAAACACATATGGCTAGATATGTGCTAGATACCATTTCCAAGGCCTTCACATTACTATCTGAGGCACCAGATTCTCCCATTAAAGCTCAAATACCCTTCTTTCCACTGCATCCCAAGTAACTAGGCACTCGATAAACTGCAGTTATGATGCTGTGGAAGCCTTATCTAAGTCTGCTGCATCTGGATCAGTCGTGAGGCGATATTCTTGGGTGAGACTACAACCCCTACCCATGGATGTGCAAACAAAATTGTTGGATACACCCCTGGGTAATAAAGCCCTGTTTAGCCAAGCCTCAAGAGAACTCCTTAAATCCCTTCAAGAAAAGGGTATGGAACTTCAAAATCTTAAACACCTTCTGGTGTCTCCTATACCCAGATATCACAGGAATTATCCATAGAAACCTTCCCTTGTTAGAAGGCAGTCAGCATGCACTGCTCCACAGTCTAAAGGACGTAGACAAACCAGGAAAAACTCTACTCCTAGGTTTCCTACAAGTTCTTCCAATACGCCCTTTCGAGGCCAGTCCAGACTGCCTCCTCTGTGACTACTCTCCCTTGCACCAAAACACCCCACTTTCCCTCTGTCTCACCCTCTCCCTTCCCTCCTGGTGGATTATTACATCAGAACAATGGGTTCTTTCCATCATTCAGTCGGGCTACTTCATGACTTGGTGGATGATACCACCCTTCCGTAGCATCCCCCAACTATATGCAAGCCAAACCTACCTTTTCCCTCATGTCATTCAGCAGCTTCTAGTTCAAGGCACCATAGAATAGGTACCACGCCAGTAAAGAAGCAGGGGTTTTTACTCCAGAATGTTTCTGGGACTAAGGAGGACGGTTCATGGAGGCCAATCCTAGACTTATCCTATCTAAACCTATTTCTCAAAGTTCCCAGTTTCAAAATGATTACCTTACTCCTCCTCTTACTACTCATTCCAGCTCAGAATTTCATGGTAGCCCTGGACTTAAAGGATGCCTACCTACACATCCCTATTCACCTAGATTACAGGAAATACCTCATATTTGCAATAGGCTCTTGCCATTTGCAATTCTCAGCCTTGCCCTTTGGACTCTTTACTGCACCCAGAGTATTCACAAAATGCCTGGCCCCCGTCATTGCCCACTGCAGGACTCTGGGTATTCAGATATACCCATACCTGGACGGCCTGCTCATTCTTCATAAAGACCGCCAAGCCCTCCTGTTACATGCACAACAGGTAATCTCCACCCTATCTCTGTTAGGGTTCACTATAAATCACAAAAAATCTCACCTGATCCCTTCTCAAGACCTGGTTTTCCTGAGTTGCAGGATCAGAATAGACGTAATGAAAGCCTTCATTCCAGATCAAAGAATCCTAGACCTTTGTCTATAGTTTCAAAGAATCCTCTCCCACACCTCCTTGCCAGCTCGAGACATTTTAAGAATTCTGTGCCACATGGCATCACTCATACCCATGCTGCCTCTGGCAAAACTCCATATGAGAAAAATCCAGAGGGTCCTGAAAAGCTTATGGAATCTACACTCCCAGCCCCTGGACACCCCCTCCCCTTACTTCAGTGTCTGAAGAAGGAACTCCAGTGCTGGATCTCAGCTCTTCACCTCAACCAAGGGATCCACCTTCAGATCCCAGCCCCCCTACAACAGGTCTCCATAGATGCCGCCAACTTGGAGTGGGGGGCAGTGCTACTTACAAGCCAAAAACACTCTCGGTGCAAGGCACATGGTCCAGCTGAAGACTAAAGGACCATATCAGCATCAAAGAAATGAGGGCTTTACACTTGGCTCTGCTAAACTTCAAATCAGTCATTCACCCAACAACTCTGAAAGTAATCACAGACAATGTAACAGTCCTGTGGTACATCAACAAGCAGCGGGGAACAAAGTCTTACCCTCTGTGCAGCCTAGCAATCCAGATCTGGAACCTAGCAGTATCTCTCCACAGTCATCTGCTAGCTGTCTATGTCCTTTCCACAGAGAATGTCATGGCAGACTACCTGAGCAGAACTTTAGCTCCAACTCACGAATGGATGCTTCACAGGGAAGTATTTCTAGACATAATCCACAGGTGGGGTATTCCACAAGCAGATTTTTTTGCCTCCGTCCAGAGCAGACAGATGCACAAATTCTGCACAAGGAATCCGCATCCACAAGCGTGGAAAGTGGATGCCTTCTCCTTCTCTTGGGGGGGGGGTGTACCTCTATGCCTTCCCCCCATTCACCTTAATTAAGAAAGTCCTTCTGAAAATACAGAGGGACAACCCAAAAATCCTACTGGTGACCCCCTTTTGGCCAAGACAGCATTGGTTTCCCCTCTTACACCTACTAGCCAAGGGCAATCACCACAGGTTACCCCACTGAATAGACCTACTCACATGGGACAGGAGATCCTTCCTACACCCTCAGGTGGACAATCTGAAATTAACCTTATGGGTGATGAGGTTTTGATCCCCTACAGACACCTATACTCTGAGGACGTACTCAATGTTCTGCAGGAGGCCAGAAAACCTAGTACCAGGAGAAACTATGTATCCAAATGGAACAGATTCTCCTACTGGTGTCAACGGAAAAAACAGGACCCTCTAACTACCTTTATACCTATTTTCCTTTCCTATTTGTGTGGGCTACTGAACTCAGGTCTAACATACTCATCTGTCAAAGTGCATTTATCTGCTATCTCTGCCTGTCTGCCAGTCTCCCCTCCTCTAGCTTCCAGACTGGAGGTCAAACTTTTCCTCAAGGGAGTGCTTCAAATCAGGCCTCCTAGGAAACCTATCCCTTCCCCTTGGGATCTGAACTTTGTACTAGAAAAACTTACATTGCCACCTTTTGAACCAGCTCATTCAGTATCCCTAAAACTATGCACACTGAAAACAGTTCTACTAGTGGACCTTACATCTGTCAGGAGGGTTTCTGAGATCCAGGCCCTCATGGTTGCCTCTACCTACCTTATTTTCCCACAAAGACAGAGTTGCCCTAAGGACCAATCCTTCCTTCATGCCAAAGGTGGTTAATGAACTTTCACTAAACCAGACCATCAATCTACCAGTTTTCTACTCTCAACCACAAAATTCCTCAGAAAGGACTTCTTCATTCCTTGGATGTCCACAGACAACTGAGGTACTACTTAGACAAAACCAAACCCATCAGAAAATCAGATCAACTTTTCGTCTCCTTCCACCCCAGAGCTGTAGGGAAGGCAGTCTCCAAGCAAACCATTTCCTCATGGATTTCAAAATCCATTACCCCCTGCTACTCTTTCCATGGAAAATTCCTACACAGACAAGTCAAACCTCACTCTACCAGGGTAGCTGCTTCCTCAGCTGCCTTTTTCAAAGGAATTGACTACACTTCCATCCTGGAAGCATGCCACTTGGACTTCTGTCCAGACCTTTACCAGACATTACAGACTGGACCTAATCTGTGGAGCTAGGGCAGGGTTTGCCAAGTCTATCCTCCAAGGGCTCATTGACAAAGAAGAAACTGATGCAAAAGAGTAAAATCCCATGAGTGGAGGAGCTCCCGGGTCAGGCTCAGTAAGAAGCTGAGATCCCTTATAAGATCCTCCAAAGTTAGCTACGAAAACAAAATCACCACTGATTCTAAGGGCAACCACAAAGCATTCTATAGCTATGTCAAGAATCTCAATGGCAACACCCAGATCTGCTCTGAGTTGCAACTCAATGGCATGAAAATTACAGAAAAAACTGATATTGCCAACATCCTAGCAGATAGGTTCAGTGCTAACTTTACCCCCCTCTCACCCCCTAAAGGGCCCATATCTGTACAGGAAGAATGCAGAGTCTGTGTAATCACATCTATACAGGTAAAAGCTGCACTCTCTAAAACCAAAAACACAGCATCCATGGGGACAGGACAACATCCCAGGCTGTGTTTTACATGAACTTCAGAACGAACTGGCTCCCCACCTAAGCACCATGTTCGATCATAGTCTCATGTCGGGCTTTGTGCCCACTGAATGGCACTTGGCAACAGTTATCCCACTCCATAAAGGGGGAGCCATCACTGGTCCTAGGAACTATCACCCTATTAGCCTGATGAGACTGGTCTGCAAGGCCATGGAACATATCATCATGGAACTCATAAACAAAGACATTGGTAACCTCCAAACTCTGGACCCCACCCAGATCATGCCTTCTGAACCTGATAGACTTCTTTGAGGCAGTCACCAAGGCCGTAGATGAGGGCAAGGTGGTTCACACAGCCTATCTTGACCTCACCAAGGCTTTCGACACCATCCCCCATTCCGGAATTATAGCTAAACTCACTAAACTAGGCATAAATCCGTACATCACAAGATGGTTTTCCAACTGGCTCATTGACAAAACCCACACTGTAAAAGGTGCAGACTCCAAATCTGACTTCAAACCAGTGAAAAGTGGAGTACCACAGGGTTCAGTCCTGGGACCTCTCATGTTTGGTATCCACTTCTCTGAAGTGCAGGCTAACACAGAAGGCCTCTGGCTAATGAATTTCACAGATGACTACAAACTAGGAGCCATAGTAGAGTCCCCAAATGATGTTGACATCCTACAGAAGGGCCTCACTGAGACAGATGCCTGGTGTCAGAGGCATGGCCTCAAGCTCAATGCCAAAAAGTGCATTGTCATCCCCTTTGGTAAAAAATCTGTACCCATGAACTACTACATAAATGGCAGTCTACTTAATGCTGAATGTGTGATAAGAGACCTTGGGACCCAGGTAGACAGTAGTCTCTCCTTTAATAATCACATCACCACAGTAGTCAGGAAATCCTTCTATGTGCCACACCTCATCACAAAAGGGTTCTCATCTAGGAAAAAAAAGAGGTCATTGTTCCCCTCTACTCAGCACTCAGACCCATTATAGAGTACAACGCCCCTTTTGGAATGTACCTCACAAGACATCTGCAGCAGCTGGAAAGGCCACAGAAGTACCTCACAAAGAGGATTACTGGCCACAAACAGATGCCCTACACTGACTGTCTCAAACTCCAGCTTTACTCTGTAGCATATCACCTACACCGAGGAGATCTCTGCCTAACATAGAAGGCTATGTTAAACACAGAGATGTTGGACATGCTCTACGTAAAGAAATCCCAATCCCTCCGAGCTACATGCTCTAGGGACCTAAACCTTGTCACCACAATAAACAGGACATGCTGGAGGGATAGATTCCTGTCCCAGGGACTTCCTGTACTCTGGAACAAGCTACCCATCTATGTCAAGCAAAGTTCCTCATTAGCACACTTCAAGAAAAATCTTGATGAGTGGATGGGAAATAGGAAATACACCCCGGGATCACTTCTGTGGCTTTGCTCAACAGGGGCACATGAAATTAACTTTCTTGGGTGGCGTAAGTCAGGGAACCTTGTTGGCTAGGCTCACTTAGGCCCTAGGGCCGATAGTCTAGTACCTACCTACCTGTGACTAGGGAACCCAATCCTGCACCCAAAACCATGCCTAAAAGCTCTGGTACTCTCCCTACTGTTATGAGTACTGCAACATGTGAATAGAAGGACATAGAATAGTTGTGTAAGAACTTACCATAACCTTAGATGGCCTTCTTTTTCATGTTGCAGTATTCAATCCCCCCACCTGTCCCTCTACCTTTAACATCTTACTTGCCATTTGACTGGGGGAACATTACTCTGATACCCCCCAATGTCTCCACTAGACACAAACCACCTGCTTCCCTGACTCTAGCCTGCATGTAATTCCAAGGGCTCCCTTGGGACCCTTCTACCCACAGGAGTACTACTGTATGTAGCAGTTCATTCTGAGAAGGGTGCATGCAAACGTCAACTTTATACCCTACGTCAGTTTATGGCCCTGACAAGGGCCATCACATGTACCCTCCAGAAACAAAGACTTTGGTATACTGGCCGGAAGGTGGCACTGCTGACAGCAACTCCCTACTGTTATGAATACTGCAACATGGAAGAGAAGGACATCTAAAGTTATGGTAAGTTCTTACACAACTATTCTTTAATGGTAACACATACACTGAGCCCGTGGACATACAGTAGCTAACCTGCAAGTCAACAGGTTCAGTGAAAACTTCACTCCCCCGTCCCCATCACATGTTAATTATTTGAAATGTCCTGTTACTTTATTTAAAGTGTGTGTAACATTATACACGTGGTTCTGATGAAGTCTAAGTTGTATTAGATGAAAGCACTTAACCGTTTTTACTTGTAATAAATTCAGTTTTTATGTACTTTTATATCCAGTCTTCCTCTCGTTGTATCACCCAGCCAGTGGGTTCTTAGTGAACTCGTACTTTAGTAGTCTTGTTTCTTGGTGGATTCGAGTTCGTGTGCATTGTGTAAAAGTCATAAAATACCTGGATCTGCAGGCAGAAACGAGAGCCATGTGGAAGAGAGATACCCAGACAGTTCCAATAGTAGGAGGAGCAATGGGTCTTCTAAAAAAGAATTTACAATAGTATTTAGATATGTTAGCAATTCATGTAACACCGTACGAATTGCAGAAGGAGTCCTTACTGGGCACATTGTGGGTGCTGTGAAGAGCACTGTTGGCTGACATCAAAGAGTGAAACTATACTAATTTCATGAAATTTAATCGTACTTTGACTTAGGAATGGGGTCCATTCCCATCATGGTTCCTCGTTGGTCAGATCCGACCACAAATAAATTACCCTAGACATCCACATCCCACCCCCCATTAGGGAAACCACTGTAAAAGATTTCTCCAAAGCCAACATCACGCTTCTTGAGACAGAAGTGGCAAACTTCACGACACCTATGCTGACGGACAATAGAGATACGACTGCTGAATCCTATACAATTGCACTTTATAAGCACTTACACGAGTGCATGGATCGTGCATTTCCTAACAGAACCAAGATGCTATCCTCCAAAAAAAGGAAGACAATCTGGTGGTCCCCGGCTATAAACAAACTCTACAACAGAAGAAAGAAACTGTTGCAAAAAAGAGTAAAATCCCATGATTGGACAAACTCCGTGGTCAGCCTCAGTAAGAAGATGCGATCCCTCATAAAATCCTCTAAAGCTAGTTACGAAAACAAAATCGCCACTGATTGTAAAGACAACCACAAAGCATTCTACAGCTATGTCAAGAATCTCAATGGCAACACTCAGATCTGCTCTGAGTTACAGCACAATGGCACTAAATATACAGAACCAACTGATATTGCCAACATCCTGGCAGATAGGTTCAGTGCTAACTTTACCCGTCTCTCATCCCCTAAAGGGCCCATCTCTGTACCGGAAGAATGCAAAGTACCTGTAATCATGGCTGCACAGGTAAAAACCACACTCTCCAAAGCCAAGAACACAACATCCATGGGACCTGACAACATCTCAGGCTGTGTTCTACATGAGCTACAGAACGAACTAGCACCCCACCTAAGTACCATGTTCTATCATAGCCTCACCTCAGGCTTTGTGCCCACTGAATGGTGCACAGCAACGGTTATCCCACTCCATAAAGGGGGAGCCACCACGGACCCCGGGAACTACCTTCCCATTAGCCTGATGAGCCTGGTCTGCAAGGCTATGGAGCGTATCATCATGGAACTTATAAACAATGACATTGGTATTCTCCAAACTCTGGACCCTACCCAGTTTGGGTTTGTGTAAGGCAGATCATGTCTCCTAAATCTGATAAACTTCTTTGAAGAGGTCACCAAAGCCGTAGACGAGGGTAAGGTGGTTCACACAGCCTATCTAGATCTCGCCATGGCTCCTCATTAGCACTCTTCAAGAAAAATCTTGATGATTGGATGGGAGATAGGAAATTCACCCCGGGGATTACTTATGTGGCTCTGCTCGACAGGGGCACAGGAAAATAATTTACTTGGGTGGTGAAAGCCAGGGTACCTTTTTGGCTAGGCTTATATAGGCCCTAGGGCCAATAGCCTAGTACCTACCTATGACCATCATGTAGTGGCAGTGGTCAGAAAAGCCTTTTACTTGGTTCATTTCATAAGTAAAGGGATTGCATCCAGACAAAAGGATGTTATTACCTCGTTGTATTCCTCACTTATTAAGCCAGTAATTGAATATAATGCCCAGTTTGGTATGTACCTCTCCAAACATCTGCACTAACTGGACAGACCATAGAAATACCTGACAAAGACAATCCATGGCCTCCAACACCTGTCCTATGCAGACAGGCTCAAATCACTATCACTCTACTCTGTATTGTATAGATTGCTCAGAAGTGATCTGTGTCTCACCTACAAGACAATCTCGGACCCTGCCCTACTAGACATGCTCCATATCAGTAAGTCTAACTCCTCATGCATTAGCCCTCGAAAGGCCTGAATCTAATATGTGACATCAACAAAACCTGCTGGAGAGACAGGTTTGTGTCTCAGAGGCTGCCCCATCTCTGGAATAGACTTCCCATACGCATCAAACAGAGTTACCTCATTGACCCTCTTCAAGCACAACTTTGAGTGAATGGGAGACCACATATTTGTCCCAGGGGTTCCACTTGTGTCCCTCACTGACAGGAGGAGACACATGCTGACTGAGGTTTCTTTTTTGGGGATAAACTCTTGGCTAGGCTTGTAAGGTGCCAGGGCCATTAACCTAGTAACCTCCTATGATCCTGTGCTCATTTTGAATTTTTTGTGTGCGGTTTTTAGTTTCTTTCTTTTCTGTCATTTCTGGAGAAGACTTTTCCTTTGTGTATTTTTGCAAATGTTACTGATGAACAAACTTTTAAACAGTATACCTCTCAGCCAACGGTAAATGCAGATGCTGAAGTTCTTAACTGTACTGAAAAAAGTTAAGCACCTGGAAACAATGTAAATGTCTAAACAGTATAAAACATTTTAAAATTTGATGAACATTACCACTTTCATTTAAAAAAAAACTACATACAGACCCATGGTTACAACTGCTTTTGTGCAACACAGAAGTCATGTACTTTATATTGCCACCCCAAACAGTTTCTCTAAACTTAATATTGCAGGTCCTAACATAGCCAAATTTGTCAAAAACCTCCATCCCAGAATCCATCAATATGTAGCTATTTACTTCCTTAACTACTTCTTTAAGAGCTAAAATTCAAACCTTCCACTTAAAAAAAAAAATGCCCAAAAAGATCTTTTCTCTTTGTAATAAATTCTTAAGGTTCCATACTGCTAGAAAAAGCAGAGCCTCATAATCACGCCAGTGATCCCATATGATTCTTTCATGTGTTTAAACCATGGAATCTTCAAAATTGTTCTACTTTATTACTGATCATATACGAGAACAGTAAAATGTGTTAACAACCAACTCTACCAGTTTAGTGCATCTTAAACTATTCTAGTCCTATACAAAGTTATCCCCAATGCAGATAGTTCTCCCATTACCCAGATGGTTATCTTTCTCTTATCCCTCTCACACTTCCTCTACATATTACAACTCCCCTAGCTACATAACCCCTATCTTCCACCGGTCACACTTTGCCAAAAAATAAAATGTAAACTTCGCACCTAAGGTTCAGACTCAAAAGCAGAATCCACAGTAACAAGAAATGATGATCCGGACCACCACACTGATAAAAAAACAATGTTTAATAAAACAAACAGAACAATGGGTGAGCGCTTTCAGGTTAGAAACCCTTCTTTAGCAACATACAAAGTGACTCAAACACTACAGCATTACACATTACAGCATTTGTAATATTTATTATTCACCAGAATTGGAAAATTTTGTTAACAGGTGATAAAATAAAAGAATTAATAACTCAGGAACCCCTTTTCTGTTTTAAACGCTGTAAGAACCTGAAGGATTTGCTGTGTAATGATCAACAGGGGGGGTAAGAAGTTAGTTATAGGATGACAGGGGACATTCCCATGCAGACACTGCAAAGCCTGTTAATACATTAGGAATACCAATGTATTTGTTCAGCCGGTGTCTGGGAAGAGCTATGCTTTGAAACAATACGATGATTGTCACACCAGTAGTATTATCTATTTAGCTCAATGTGTAAGATACTGTTCATTTTATGTTGGAAAGACTAATTGTAGACTAAAGGACAGAATATTACAGCATATGTCAACTATATGCACAGCTAACATTCATAATGCTTTATATCAGCATGTAAAGCAGTATCCTGACCACACATTCTGTTTTATGGTGTTCCAGATAGTTCACCCATCCAGGAGAGGGGGCGATTTAAAGAAATTAACAGAATATAGTGAAACCAAGTGGATAATTGACTTGGGTGCTGACAGGGCACTGGGTTTAAATGGAGTTATTCCTGTTAAACCTGCTTTAAAAAGGAGGAGGGTCCATCACTGAGATTTGATTGGTTAGCATGTATTTAAAAGTGCTTGAGTCATTTTGTATGTTGTTTGAAGAAGGGTTTCTAACCTGAAAGCACTCACCTATTGTTCTGTTTGTTTTATTAAACATTGTTTTTTATCAGCGTGGTGGTCTAGATCATCATTTCTTGTTACTGTGTACCTTTCACACTTTGGTTTTGTCTCCAGGCAATCATTACCACATCCCAGTTCACACCAAACCTCTCTCCCTGTCAGAAATCCTCCTCCATCTTGCATACTCTTACAGTGCCTCAGTACATTTCCCCACCTCTTTCCATGATCTCTTAAAAGCCACAAATCAGCCCTCCATTTAAACCACCCATGCCATATTGCATTCATTCTCCTATCTCTGCAATCTCTTTGTACAATCCCCATTGTCATTTGCCTTCTCAAACTCTTGTTTCACTGTCCACCTGCCTTGCTTTTCTCTATTGCTTATGTACTAAATCTGTCTTGCATCTCCTCCTTATAGAATGTCATCCCAAATTCCCATGTATTGCATACCTTGCACTTGTATATTATTTACTCTTACTGAGTTTCAGTTGGACAGGGTATCAACTTGTATAATTCAAATTGCCAATTTGGAACTTTTCAACTACTGTTTTACTTAGGAAGTCTTTACTGCTGCATTTTCTGTTCTGTTTTTGTGTAGTTGTACCTTTCATTTTTTTTATTTTTTATTTTGTGGAAGCAATTTTCACTCCTTTGTGTCATCTAACTGCCTTCCTATTCAGTGCCCCACATCTTCATACCCCCCAGACTAACTATGATACAGCTGGGACTGGTCACAGAACCTAGGAGCATCCTGGGGGTCTTGCCCACCACCATCAGCCCAGGGGTTTTCACTTTAGGCCTACTCTGTTACTCTCTCCTTCCTTTTTTAATTTGTCAAAGTCTTTTGGGTTTCTAATACTATGATGGGAATGGACCCCATTCGTAAGTCAAAGTACGATTAAAGTTCATGAAATTAGTATTGTTTCAGTCTTTGTCAGCCAGAAGTGCTCTTCGGAGCACCCGCAATGTGCTCAGTAATGACTCTTTCTGCAATTCATATGGAGTTGCATGGATTGGTAACATATCTAAATACGATTGTAGATTCTTTTTTTATGAGACCTGTTACTCCTACTACTATTGGAACTGTCTGGGTATCTTTCTTCCACATTGTTCTCGTTTCTGCCTACAGATCCTGATATTTTATGACTTTGTGTGTCTCTGTATGCAAGACACTGTAGTCACTGGGTGTGGCAATTTCAATGATCAATGCTACTCTTGTCTTCTTTTCTTGAAGCACTATATCTGGTTTTCTAGCATCTATCTTTTGAACTGTTGGTAATGGGTGGTCCCACGTGATGTAGACTTCATCATTTTCTATGATGCTTTGTGGCTCATGTTTCCAGCATTTTTCAGCCACTTCAGTAACATAATGTTTGCACAATTCCCAGTGCAACAATCTTGCCACATTATTATGCCTTTCAGTATACAGTCCTGCTGTTAGTATGTCACAGCCTACAACAAGGTGTGCAACTGTTTCCAATTAGGTTTTACAAAACCTACATTTGTCCATTTCTCCCACATGTTCAATGGACTTTGTAAACCACCATGTATGTAGCCCACTATCTTGGATTGCCAATATTAACCTTTCATCTCTTGGTTTGAATTTGCCTTTCCTTAACCATTCCTGTGTTCATTCCTAATCAAAATGAGGTTCTTCCAGAACTTTTCTATACTTGCAACTATATTTATGTTTTTTCCATATTTCTTGCATTCTCATCTGGTCCTTCACATTATATTCTTTCTTTTGTTTTTTTGGCACATTTAGTTGCTGCCTGATTTTTATCCACTTCTGGTTTGATTTCCATTCCTGCTTAATGCCGATATGCTTCTGCTAAATTAAGCAGAGAAGTCATCTTAGATTTATTCTTCTCATGTTTCAAAACTTTCACTATGTTTGGATCTTGTGAGGCCAGCAGATATGTGTGGAATCCCACGATTGCAGATGTGTACATATAATCAATTTCAAGGAGGCCCATCCCTCCTTCAGAACGGGAGATGTATAATCTTGGTATGCACTGATTTTTGTAAATCATTTGGTGAGCATGAAGCATCCTTCTTGTTTTCTTATCTAATCTGTCCAACACATTTTGGGGTCAGTCAATCACTCCAAAACTGTAAGTTAGGACAGGAAGAGCAAATTGGTTTATAGCTTGACTTTTGTTCCTAGATGTCAGTGCTGTTTTCAGGATTAATTTAAGTTTTCTGAAATATTCCTTACTAAGTTTTATTTGCATTTGTTCGTGTTTTATTATTGTTCCATCATCAGTTCCCAAGTATTTATACACTCCCTCTTGTTCAAGTTCTTTTATATCCCATTCTTGTCCCAAACTGATGTTTTCCTGACGTTACAGTTTTCCAAATGACATTCTTATATCATCTGAAAAAGTTGCAGTTGTGCTTTCAGTTCCTCATCTGATGAGCTATACAGTTTTAAATAATCGACAGAGAACATGAGAAGTCTTTACACTTTGTTGTTTTCTAGGAGCCAAATTATAGCCATGGCCTACGCTGCTAAGTAGACAGCTTAATGGGTTAAGGGCAAGGCAGAATACCAGCAGTGACAGAGAGTCACCATGGAATATCCCCCTTTGAATTTTTATCCCTGGGATAATAATTTGTCTTTTTTCGTGGCTTAACTGCAGAGTGGTCTGCCACTGTTTCATGGTGACTGTAATGTAGTTGATCGGTGTAGGGTGCATCTTATACATTTTAAGCACTCTTTTATCCATGAATGTGGGATACTTTCAAATGCTTTTTTGTAGTCAGCCCATGCCAGAGTTAGATTCTTCCCCTTTTTACAGTTCTCCACTATGACTTTAACAACAAATGATCCTTTCTTCCATGTGGTTTTCTTTTATTGCCCTTTTGTTCTACTGCCATAATTGAGTTTTCTTCTAAATGACTATAAACTCTGTCAGCATCAATTCCCATGTATAGTTTTGATGTCGTTGGAAGGCAAGTTATTGGTCTATAATTTTTAGGATAGCTTCCAGGTTCACTCTTAAGTAGGAGCATTGTTTTTCCTGTTATTAACCAGGTTGGTGTCCATTCAGGGTGTGCATATAAATAGTTCTTACTCATGGCTAAATCTTCGTGCAAAGATGTTAATACTTTTAGCCAAAAAATATATCTGGGCTTGGGGGTTTCAAATAGAGGCTTTTCTTAACTTTATTTCAGTCTCTCTGGCTGTTACTTCATCCCATTTCAAATCCTGTATCTTTGAACCTCTTATTCTTTCTTTGGTACTTTTCCGTTAAACCCCTACCACGCATTTTGGAACTGTATCGGCGGCTTTTGACTTATTTCTTCCCCGATACTACATGTTCTGTTTCCCAAACTGTTTACTGTTATCTTCTCTAAAGTGTTGTGTCCTCTTTGCCATAAATCTCTGTTGGTGATGCCTCCCGCTTACAGTTAAGAGAGGCTGTCACCCAGTCCCCATGGATATGATGGTTACGATCGCAGCTGCTTTCGGCATAAAGTGTAGGTCATCTGCAAATCAGACAGACGACACGGCTTTCAAGTCGTATATTAAATAGTACTGAACCTTTGCAATGACAGTCTACCCTTGTGTGCAGGTGCCAGGTTGACATTTCCTGCCATTTTTCTTTTCCCAAGCCACAGTCCCACTGCATTGCCCCAAGGACCAGTAACCCAGGTCAGATTCAACAGCTAATCACCTCAGGTGACACATGTTCTGCCTATGACCACTCAAGACTGATTATGACAGATGAATGGCCACTGCTGTGTGTTCCCCCTGGACTTTGGAGTCATCATTAACATGTCTCCGGACCCTTCTCCCGCTCCCTAGTCAGACACCTCACTGCAGATGTGTGGCGGCTATCGCTGAAAAGGCAAATGTAGGTTTGACCCAAGAAGGCAGGCAACACAGAGAAAAAGGGAGTATTCATCAATTGTGTACGACGGAATAGGAAGCCAATCAAGAAATCTGCTCCTCAGGCAATACAGCTCCTAAAATGCGTGGTAGGGGTTTAACGGAAAAGTACCCTTTCTTTAACATCTTCTATCCATTTAGCATCTTTATGTTCCACAGGATCTTCATAGATACTTCTCCAAACTGTATCTATTTTTTTTCTTTTTTTTTTGGCGGTCATTCAATTCCTTTTACCTTATTTCCCAATTCTCTATAAAACCTTTTTGGATAATCAATAAATTGCTTATTTTGTACTTTTCCTTTATCTTTATTTTTGTATCTTCTAAGTCTTTCCGCCTGCACTGAAATTTTTAGTTTGTTATTTGAGATAGTGCATGATAAATCCTGGTCTGTTCTAATACTGAGCACTGCTTTTATCACATTTATTTTTCTTAGTGTTTTTGTTGATCTATTCCCTCTTCTATAATCTTCTAACAGTGACACTTCTTGTCTTAACTGCTTTATAGTTTTCTCTATTTGATATATCCATGATGGTATTCAATTTCTCCTATTCCTTTCCCTCACTACCCAGTGTTCTTGTGGTCGAACTTTCAGTTATTAATTTAGCTGCACAGTACTATATCCTGTTTACTTCTGTTATATCATGGCTCTCTATGAGCATTCCTAATTACTGTGTTCATTTGTTTTATCAAACTTCTGACGTTTTGGGTTTTATTAACCTTCTGCAGTCTGTTTCTTTCATTGATCTTGATATATCTGTCTATTAAATCAATCAACTCTTCTCTTAGCTAATTTTTCTTCCAAACTAAGGGCACATCCATTGTTTTCTAATTCCTGCGGGCATACTATAGAAGATTCTATAGCGTCTTCCTGTGGAACATTCTCTTCAACTTCATCCTGTGCCATCTGTTGCTCTAGCATATGGGAACTCACTGGCTTATCCCTCCTCAACATTGACTGCATCAGAGTTTCCAGTTTCCTGTTCCTTCCCTTGCTGTCTAGCTTCAAGTGAATGTTTAAACTGATTTCCTGTGGGAGGCTTCAAATTATCTTCATATGGCACCTGACCAATTGCTTCCTGTTCCACTGATTTCCCCTTAATTTGGATATCCATTACTTTGTCCTGTTGTGATGCTTTCTGAATTAGATTTTGTACACTGAATCCTTTACTTTGCTGGTACTCCATGACCTCAGTTTCTATTTCTTCAACTTCTCCATTATTAATCTCCTTTTCTACTTTTCCTCTTTGTCTTCTTATTTTTTGTATTACATCTCTCTCTCCCATTACCCTCCCATTACTCTCTCCCTCCCATTGTGACCTTTTTGGTTAAGTCTGAGGAGTGGGCAAAACATATCACCCCACCACTGCAGCAGCTCAGCCAGGCCCCCCACCATTCCCCTCTTTGGACAACAACCCAGTGATGGCCCTAGCCTCCACCAGGGATCACCATGAGGAGTTCCCATACAACTTCCCACCATCCCCTGCCACTGTGTCAGTTGCCTGAGCTGCTAATCAAGATTGGTTGGTTGGGCCATAGTCAGAGCTTTATCCCTGTATGCCACCGGAGTGGCAGTTGTGTTTTAAATGGGTGTGGGGCTTGCTTCCTGCAGAAAATGCTTTTTTCCCCTGGTTGAAGCTTTGACCACTTTGATTTTTCTGACTGAAGCTTCAACCAGTTTCAACTTAATGAGGTGTAGTGGAACTGTTTATTACACTGTTTCACATCATTAGTATGTATGGCCACAAAGTTAATGATTTGCTCAGTACAACATGAGTATTAGCATTTAGTGTAAAAAGAAAAATAGGCAGTTGATGAATATTGCAGAAGAGTACAGTGAAGGGATAGGACTGATCATCATACAGTGTTTTCCTTATAATACAGTGATCTCCCACAAATGGGAGTTATCACTAGACCACACCCCTTCATTTGCATACATATAAATTAGCTATCTTCCTCTGTAATGGCCATTAAGCCAGAAATGTTTGTAAATTGATCCTAGCCATGAATGCAAAGGATGGAGAAGACAATTGTCACCCATTGCCCAGTGACATATAGTAGATGTACGTCACAAGTAAAAAACTTCAGTATACATATACACCATCCTGTAAGCACTGCTGATGCCAGTTATGGACATATGGATTTTGTAGGGACAGCACTGATGTTCTTCGTGTTTCACTGTTGCACTCCTCACATATGAGTTATCCGGCTCCCGGTAGCCCTCAGTTGGCCCGAATACCAGAGTCCTTGGTATATGACGTCAGCTGCCGCCGGTTGTAAAACTGATGTCAGTATGTCAGGTATAAAGGGTGACAGCCGACTCCATTTCCTCAGTCTTTCTTGCCACGGAGCCCGAAGCAGATGCAATTCTCACTAGTGCTGGTCGGCCGTTTACCTTCGTTTCGCCTTCCGACTACCAAGTTGAAGACTCCTTCAGATAAGTACCCCATTGGGGATCCTTTTTTCTTGCTTTAATGAATATCAGATAAAGTTAATAACTGTCTTGCCTGTGGAAAACAGATTCTGCACCATGATTTCCATTCCTATTGTATAACTTGTTTGGGCCTTGAGCACGACATCCCTAACTGTGATCTCTGTGCTTCCTTTAACCCGCATACCATACGCCATAGAGCTAAGATTTTGTATAAGCATTTCGGAGTCTGGCCTAAGTTCATTCGTATGGTGTCTTCTGGTCTCCTGACTTTGGATATACCTAGGAAGCGCAAAGACAAGGACCGCGACAGGCCTAGGGTTAAATCTACTGACGACGCACCAGTGAAATTGGTCGTCAGCACAGCCGTAGTCAGTGAGGTACTTTCACAGCCCCTGCTGTCTGCAGATTTTCAGCCGCAAGCCCCTGCAGAGACCTTTATGGAGTCCGTCATGCTACAGGCTGCTATTTTGTCTTCAGACCCTCCACCTGTCACCGCCTCAGATGGGTCCAAAGCCACTCTGCAGGCACCGGCTTCTGACGCATCTTCTTTTCGACATGAGACCAGAACCAGACCAACTACCTTAATTCAGATTTCTGCAGTTGCTAGAGCTCCCGAGTTCCTCTGGATTGCTAGTAAACCTTCCAGCCGCAAGACTACTCACAAGCAGGCATCAGCCTCCCCTCCTGTACCTCAGTCCCAGTTGGTAAAGATGGCTGGTGATCTTCTTTCTCTGATTAGGGGCTCTTACCCCCCCCCCCCCTTAAAAGAGGGCTAGGGAATTATCTTCTGATGTTTTGGCTGTCTCAGATTCTAAGATTTCCAGTATGTCTGCTGGTGAAGAAGGAAATTCTCAACTTTTTTCTGGCTTTGAGGATTCTGATGCTGAGGACTCTATCCCTTCTGCCTCCCCTCCAGAAGATTTCTCCTTTGGGTGTACTTTGAATACTCTTAGGGAACATTTTAAATGGGAATGTCAGGATTTTCCACAGTCTAGGAAAAGAATCAGGGAATTTTTAGATTTGCCACAACATAAGCCTCTGGCTATACCTCCAATTTTGGAAGTTGTGGATGATGTTTTCATGGAAAATTCTTTAACTCCTAATTCTGTTCCTCCTGCCCCCAGAAAACCAGACAGGTATTACAGGGTTCCTGAATCTCATCAATTCCTTTTTAAAAACTCTACTGCTGATCCAGAAATTATTTCTCAAGGCCCCAAGGGTGTTAAGGCTACTATTGCTAAAAACCCTGTGCCTTCTGATAGGAATCTAGGGCCTTGGACAGGTGGGGTAAAAAAGTCTACACTTCTGCAACTCTTGCCATTAGATCCGTAAATTGTCTTTTTCACATGCTTAAGTATCAGCAGCATACTTTCGAGGCTGTTAAGGCTAAACTTGGAGATATTCCTTCCATGACAGAGAACAAAGATTTACAAGCCTTACTGAATTCTGCCACTTTAGTTAATAAACATTCACTTCATTGTGGTTTTGACACTTTGGAGGCTTCCTGCAGAGCAGTAGCCACTGGTTCCATAATTAGAAGGCATGCTTGGCTCGGGGAGCAGCCTCTTTCTGAACCAGTTAAATTGCTAGATGTTCCTTTGCACAAGGACAGTGTTTTTGGTAATAAGGCTGAGGAGGTACTAAAGAAGTTGGAGGATAAGGCTAAATCTATGCAAACTGTAAAATATTTCCTTCAAATATTTCCTTCAGGTTCAGCCTCCTAGGTTTAGTAGGCATTATCCTTCCAAGAATTGGTCTTTCCCTGATCCTGGCAAGCAGGGTTGCTCTAGTCCTAGGGGTTTCAGATCTCCCAGAAGGCAGGCTTCTGCCCCTCAAAGGGCTAAACAATGGCATTCTTCTTCTGCTAAATCAGGGAGTTCTAAGCCAGCTTCCCAAAGCGAACATTCTCAATGACTACGGACTTGTTGTGCCTACCTCTGCAGACCCAGGGTTTCCTTTGGGGGGAAGGTTAGCCAGGTTCACAGAGGTATGGTCTACCATCACAGACGACAGTTATGTGCTCAATATAGTAAACCAAGGTTACAAGTTTTACTTTCACACCTTCCCAGTTTTCCAAGGATACCCAGACATACCCAGAACTCTCAGGGCAGAGGTAGAAACTCAAATTTCTCCTCTACTGACTATGGGGGCTATAGAGCCAGTTCCTGCAAAACAGGCAGGCCTTGGTTTTTATTCAAGGCTTTTTCTGGTACCCAAGAAAGGGGGCACATGGCACCCTATTCTGGATCTATCTATTCTAAACACTTTTCTGGTGATTCCCAAATTCAAGATGCTCACCCTTCAACAATTACTACCAATGCTGGACAAGGATTCATGGCTGGTAACTTTGGATCTCAAGGAGGCTTATCTGCACATCCAAGTAAGGGAAAGTTGCAGGCAGTTCCTTTGCTTCAGGGCTGGGGAGCAACACTTTCAATTCTCTGCATTGCCCTTTGGCTTATCTACTGCTCCCAGAGTTTTTACAAAGTGCCTGGCTCCAGCCATTGCCTTTTGCAAGCAGAGAAACATTCACATTTATCCTTACCTGGACGACTGTCTCATTCAAGCAAACTCCCCAGAGCAACTAGAAAAGGATTTGGATTTCGTGAAGAACATTATCACCTCTTTGGGTTACACTCTCAACGAAAAGAAGTCAAAGTTGGTTCCCTCATGGGAGATTGTTTTCCTGGGAGCGAGTCTGAATACAGCCACCCAGATGGTATTCCTCCCTCAACAGAAGCAAGAAGATCTTTCTGCTTACTTCATGAACTTGGCAAGCATGACCCAGCTCTCTGCAAGGCAATTCCTGCAAGCACTGGGGCTCATGGCATCATGTATTTTGATGATCCCATACGCAAGGCTGCATATGAGAAAACTTCAATGGTACCTCAAGAATCTTTGGTGTCAACACACACAGGACTTAGACTTGATTCTTCCCCTGATTCCCTGTCTACAAATGGAGTTCTTCTGGTGGGCGATGGCCTGTTCTCAAAACAAGGGTCTGCCTTTCTGCCCACTGCCTGCCAGTCAGACTCTCACCACAGACGTCTCAGATGTTGCATGGGGGGCTCATCTGGAGGGTAGGGGCATACAGGGGACTTGCAGCACCCAGCAGATTCATCTGCACATAAACTTAAAAGAATTGATGGCAGTGCAACAGGCCTTACTGGATTTCAAGGACCTACTTTACCCTGGGACTCTGCTGATCAGGGCAGACAATACCACAGTCATGTGGTACATCAGCAAGCAAGGGGGGAGTCACTCTTACCCCTTGTGCAGACAAAGCACGAGACTGTGATCCATAGCAGCATCCATGGGCTTACATCTAATAGCCCAGTATCTTCCAGGGAGGCTAAACTCCTTGGTGGATCATTTGAGCAGACATGTTCTGGATCCTCATGAGTGACAACTGAACAGGGACATTTTCCATCGCATCACTCATCACTGGGGCACCACACAAGTGGATCTTTTTCTCCTGTCACACCATTCATCTCCTTCCAACCTTCTGCACCAGGGAGTTTCACACCAAAGCTTGGAGGGTGGATGCATTGTCCTTCCCATGGACACATCTCTCAGTTTATGCATTCTCTTCTCTGCTTCCTCTTCCCAGAGTGCTACTAAAGATAAGGGATGAAAAACCAAAGGCTATTCTGATAGCTCCAGATTTGCCCAGGCAGCATTGATATCCCCTCCTTTGCAGCCTTTCCCAGGCTCAGCCTTGGCATCTTCCCCTGGTACCAGATCTGTTGGTTCAGGGAGGGGGAAAGTTCCTTCATCCTCATCTTCAAGCTCTGCATTTAACTGCCTGGCTAATACTTTAAATATTACCCAACAGATGGTTGAAGTTCTTCATGAGGCCAGGAGGCCTAGCACAAGAAAATCCTATGCAGATAAATGGAAAAGATTTTGCTCTTGGATGCTAGCTAAAGGAGAAGACTCTTCTCATCCTTCTCTTTCACTCATTCTTGACTACCTAGCAGGATTGCTTAATGGTGGACTTTCCTTTTCTTCAATCAAAATTCACGCTTCAGCAATTTTGGCTCATTGTTTTTTTGAGCAACCCATTTTTTCTCACCCCCTGATGAAGCAGTTCCTGAGGGGAGCTAGTAATCTTAGACCTCCCAGAAGAGCTCCTTACTCCTGCTTGGGATCTTAATTTTGTCCTGGAAAAACTTACTCTGCCTCCCTTTGAACCAGCTGCCTCTGCAGATTTGAAGTTTCTATCCTGGAAGACTGCTTTCCTTTTAGCTATTACTTCAGCTAGAAAGGTATCTGAGCTGCAAGCCTTAATGGCAGTAGAACCTTTCATTATTTTTCACTCGGATCGGGTTTCTCTGAGAACCAATCCCTCCTTTATGCTTAAGGTGGTTTCCAGTTTAAACCTTAACCCGTCCATTCACCTGCCTACATTTTTCAATAATCCCCAAAATAAAGGGGAAATGATTCTGCACTCTCTTGATGTGCATAGACAGCTGAGATTTTACTTAGGACTAAATCCTTTCGAAAATCTGAACAGTTATTGGTTAGTTTTGCTCCTGGGGATCAGGGTAAAGCTATTTCAAAACAAACCATCTCCAAATGGATTGCTCATTGTATTCACTTTTGTTACCTGCATCATGGGAAGGTTCCCCCTCAGGGTATTAGGACCTATTCTACTAGAGCAGCCTCTACCTCTGCAGCCTTTCTGAGAGGTGTGCCTGCTAAGGACATTCTAGAAGCAGCTACTTGGTCTTCTGTCCATACTTTCACAAAGCATTACAATCTACCTTTGTTTTCTAAATCCAGGGCTGGTTTCACCTCTGCAGTTTTGCAAGGCCTCCTTACCAACCCTTAATCTGTGATCCTTCCTCCCCCCCTTTGTCTTCTTTCTGGGCTTTGGGAATCAACCCATATGTGAGGACTGCAACAGTGAAACACGAAGAACATAGTACAGTTGTGTACACTTACCATAAATGTAGATGTTCGAGTGTATTCATTGTTGCAGTCCTGGTTTTCCATCCTCCATTCCCCCTTTTTTCCTAAGGCACAGTCTAGAGTTTTATTTTTTGTATGACATGTGTCCAGGGTGCTACCATTCCTGGGTTAGTCTTCTTTTGGGGGCTTCTGACAGTTAAGACAAGAAAAACTGAGGAAATGGCGTCGGCTGTCTCCCTTTATACCTGAAGTACTGACATCAGTTTTACAACCGGCAGCAGCTGACATCATATACCAAAGACTCTTGTATTCGAGCCGACTGAGGGCTACCGGGAGCCAGATAACCCATATGTGAGGACTGCAACAGTGAATACACTCGAACATCTACATTTATGGCAAGTGTACACAACTGTACTTTGTCAGTGCACACTGTATGGGAAGTTGTGCAGTACATTCTAGTAATCCTTTCTGCTGCCCGCCTGTCCATTGTACTCTGCCCACCCCTCACACACACACAGACTCTGACTTCATGCCACCATTGGTTAAGGTCCCTCCACCACACACTCATGTTCCACTGTATTTCTAAAGTTATGTCTGCTCCATAGTTGGTTGTGTGGTGATCAGCCTGTATGTATGTGTGCGTATAATATGTCTTATGAAGATGTTGAGTGCAGCTACTACTCTGACCACTTCACACGTGCTATAGTACCTCTGTGCTTGAAAAGCACTAACAGGGAAATTCTATTTTACTTTTATTTATTATAAGCGAAGGGACTGGGGAAGGTGTTGTGAGTGTAAGTGTTCTGCTTGTGAACACTTGTGGCAACTTAACTTTCAGCTGACTTAGTCCAGCAATGCTTACCACTTTTGATGCTTCTTTGCTGGTTACCGTATGAATGTTCACTCCAGTCTAGCTAGCTCTTCTTCCACTATACCTAGAAAGAAAAAAAATCACTTACCAGGGAGTCCTTGCCATTATCACAGACTTGATCTATGCCTGAGACAATGGTGGGTGAACCTACAGCGGCCACTGACTATTCCTCAGACCACTTACTTCCTGGTTTTCTTTGTTGTCCTTTCAGCCATCATGAACTGGGGGTCATCAATATCCTCTTTGGCTGTCCCAGTGTTCTATACAGACATGCAACAACAATCATCTCAAGTCTGGGAGACACCCTGAGAGAGACTTCTTAGGATAATCGGGGCAAGAGACCATTAGACCAGGCAGACATCCCTCCTTCAAGTCTTCTTCTTCTGCTGGAACCCCTGTTAAGAAAAAACAAAAAGGTAAACATAGTAATAACTTCATCAGAAGACCAATTCAAAAAAGATGAGCACCTTATTTTGGCTAAACAGGCATTACAGGCAGTAAATCATGGTATGCAGAAGCCTTTACAGATAGGCATTCCCTGTCAAATTATTCCTGAGGAAACCAAGTCTGATTCTAGTTTTGACAGAGAAGGGTTTCTGGTGCATATTCCCAAGTCCATTTCTCAGATTGTGAGGAAAGCTTTAATTCTTATCTTTCTGTGGTGGAATTTTCTTTTAATTTGACCATTGCCAGGATGAATGAGGTATTTTTATGAGAACAAATAGCTGTTTGTCTTGAACTGAAGAGATATTATGATATGTTAGAAATGGATAAACGTCATTCCTCTCCCATCCCTCCTATACTGCCAGACCTGGAGGATGTGTTGAAAGCTGCTTGTACTCCACTTAATACTCAGCAGTTGTCCTTAAAGAAAAAGGGGGGGGGGGCATATAAGCTGTATAAGGTACCTTAGGCTAATACATTTTTCTCTCCCCTTAGGTCAGACCCAGCTGCCTTTTCAAATGTCTCTCACACTAGCAACACACTAGTACTCAGTTCCATCCCTTTGCCTGGTGATAAGGAAGATAAAATGTTAGACCATATAGATAAGAGAATGTTTTCTTCCACTTTAGTCTTCAGAATTCTGAATTCTCGAGCATATATGTGGAAATGTATGCTACGTTGCATGAACTGTCTGAGGGAATCTTTCCTGAACCAGACTCTCTGCCTTTTTTCAGATATCTAAACATGCTTTGAAGTTCTGTGTATGATTGTGCAGATGTTGTGTCTAGGGCCATTGCTACAGTGATGGGAAAATATGCTTGTGTATGTAATCAAAAGTTTGCTGATGAGGTAATGTTTGAAATCTTGGATTCAGCTTTAGATGAAGAGGTATTGTTTGGCCCTTCTGTGCTATCCAGGCTCTCGAACAACATAATGAAAGAGGGAAATTAATTCAGGGATATTTCATGTATCCTGATCTTATAGGGTCTATATTACATTATCAAAGTTTCAAAACTTCGAATCTGATATGGTCGACACCATATAATCAAAGTCTTGAAACACTGAAAATGTAATAAAACACAACAACCTAAAAAACAAACCATTTAAACGCTCTAAGCCCACCCCCCCGCTACTTAAATATACCAACTCCGAGATCGTACTACAGTGCAGAAAAGGGAAATCTTCCTTTTCCGTGCTGTATGGAGACATCCGTTAAAAGATTAAAAGTTTCAAGACTTCGATCATATGGTGTCGACCATATCAGATTCAAAGTTTTGAAACTTATATCTTCTGATATAGACCCATCTTATAGGCCTTCCTCTTACACTAAAAAGCCAAATAAACAAAGCCAGTCCTTTTTCTGACAAAATACAAAAAAGTGATGGTTGGAGGGTAACAGCAATAAAAAGCAGGAGTCTTTTTAGAAAGGGAGGACAGACCAGCAGTATAGAATGACTATGCCACTATTCATTATTGACTTCCCTTACCCTCCAGCCAGTATCTATACAAATCTGTCTAAAAACTGTCCCTCCACATTTCCCTTTGGCAAAATAATATTGTGGACGCCTGGGTATTAAAAGTGGTACATGAGGGTTGCAGATGCCATGAGATACAGAAGCCTCCATTCAAAGGATGACCTTCCTACCCTCCAGTTCAAACAGAAGGTTTTCCTTAGGATCTTTTGTCTTTATACACACAGGGAGTCATAGAACTAGCACTTTTAACTCAAAGGGGCAAAGGCCGATATTCTAGAATGTGTTTCTGATACCAAAGAAAGAGGCCTCTTGGACACAGGTACTAGACCTTTCATTTCTAAATCTCTATGAGAAAGTTCCAAAGATCAAAATGTTAACTTTATAGAACCTGTTACCTCCTATTCCTCACCTGAGTTACTTGGTAACACTAGACCTGAAAGATGCTTACTTTCATTTTCTCTTAGCCATAGGCTTCAGGAAAGTTCTATGGTTCTCAATTTTAGGGCCACATTCAGTTCTCTGCATTGCCCTTTGGTTTATCTATAACTCTAAAGGTATTCACAAAATGTCTGGCTCCAGTCATAGCAGAAGGAATGGCATTCACATTTTTTCCTTATTTAGAAGTCATACTTATCTTTGCAGAGTCTTTATGCAGTTGGCAAGAGTCATTAACCTGGGCTTCCAGAAAAATATTCCAAAATTCTCCTTGACACTGTTTCACAGTTTTGTATCTTTGGGGTGCCAGTTAAATTATTTTCTTCAAAAGGCCTTTTTAACACAAGATAAGTTCAATTTTTCACAAGATAAGTTGAATCTTTATCTGAATTTTTTCCTGAACTTCACCAATTGGTCTCTGTCTTCTGCAAGAGAATTTTTCAGGATCCTAGAGCTTATGGCTTCTATGATTCTCATAATACCTCTTGCTAGATTGTACATGAGAAAGATGCACAGGTTTCTAAAAAAAAAACATGGACCCAGCATTTGCATTCTCTGGAGTATCAAATTCCAGTTTGGGGTTTTATAAAAAGGGGAACTGCTTTGGTGGAGACAACAAATTCATCTGACAGATCTCTTCTTCTTCTCTCATCAGACCTCAAGCCAATCTGTCACCTCAGATGCATTAGATTTTGCTTGGGGACCATTTTCCAGAGAGCCAAAACCTATGCAGTCCTTCAGATGGACCAAAGCACATCAATTTAAGAGAGATATTGGCTGTGATCCATTCCTTGAAGTCTCTCCATCACCTTTGATCCCCAGGGCCTCTCCAAGTTATTACAGACAATACCACAATCATGTGGTATATAAACAAGTGTGTGGGGGGGTGCAGGGTCATACCCTTCTGTGGAGGCTAGCAGTGATAGCTTGTGAATTACCTCTTCAATGTTCCTTAAGCCTCCAAGCATCTTGTTTTCAGTTAGAACAAAACATAGTGGCAGATGAGCTGACCAGGACCAGGACTAACCCTCACAAATGGAAATTGGATTGGGGGGGGGGCCTTATTCAAATAAATTTGTTCACCACCTTTCAAAATAGGCAGCTAGACAAGTTTTGTTCCAGAGTTCTTTGCAAGCAAGCCAGAAAGATGTGATTTCATTCATTTCTAGAGTAATTCTGTAGACTGAAAAGGATACCCCAAAAATAATTGTGGTGACCCCCTTCTGGCTCAGTCAACAATGGCTTTCCCTTCTTATGGAATTGGCCAAGGGCAGTTCTCACAAGCTTCCTCACTGTGGACTTTGATACAGCCCAGTATCAATCAACTTCAGCTGACTTTCTGGATGATGCAGTTTTAATACATTTTAGGCACATATTTCATCAGCATGTACAGCAGGCATTAAAGGAGGCAAGAAAACCTCCTACTAGAAAATCCTTTGTTTTGATAAGTGGAAGTGATTTTTCTAGTTGGTGCCTAGCCAATAGCCAAGGGCTCATCAGGAGTTTTGTACCACTAGTGCTTGAATATTTGTGAGAGTTACTATTCTCTGGCCTCACTTAATTCCTCTGTAAGGGTTCATCTTGTGGCTGTTTCATCATATCTGCCCACAAATCCTCCTTTTTCTTCTCTCTCTATTGTCAAACAATTTCTGAAACGAGTTTTTCACTGGGGAGCTCTTCATAAACAGTTTGCTCTTCCTTGGGATCTCTACTGTGTGCTGGAGAAATTGACTTTCACCTTTTGAACCTGCCTATCAAGCTGATTTAAAGTTCTTGATTTAGAAAACTGTAATCATCATTGTTCTGAAGCCTGCAAGGACAATTATCTTATTTGTTAGCTCTTGTGGTAGAGGAACCCCATCTGATTTTATATAATGATAGGGTATATTTAAGAACAAACCCTCATTCATGTCCATAGTGGTTTCAAAGTTTACTTTGGATCAGTCCACCATTCTCCCATTTTTCTTCCAGGAACCTTAAAAAGTGGGGAGAACAGATTTTAAATACTCTGGATGTGCTTAGGCAGCTCATGTACTGTTTAACAGCACTAAATAAGTCCTTTATAAAAACTGATCAGCTATTTATTTCTTATCAAGGGGTAAAAAAGGAACATCTTGTGTCTAAAAAATTTTGTTGTTGTTGTTGTCCTCGCCATGGGAAATCCATTCAAGGCAGTATCAAGGCACATCACAATAAAGCCTTGTCTTCTCTGATGACATAATGGAAAGGGGTGTACTCTAGAAGCATTTTAGAGGCATCTTACATGATCCTGTGTATATACTTTTACAAAGCATTCCAAACTATTTTCCTTTTGTAGGTCAAGGTCAAATTTTGCTTGGACCATTCTCCAGGGGCTCTTGGATCCATATCTGTTCTCCTCCCAGGATGGATAGGCTTTGGGATTCAACATGTGGGAATGATGAACATTATGGAGTTGTGCAAGTTGCACGTACCCATAACTGTAGATTGAATTCTCTGTAGCAGTAACCACACACACCATCCATCATCCCATTACTTTTGTATATAGTTGTAGATGGGATATAAAGTAGGGTTGTGCTTGTTTCTATTTTATACGTTTTACTGTTAGTATTGGTTGGTTATTTCAGGATTCTTAGGTTTTTCTGCTATTGTATGGACAAAATGTCCAGAAGAAAGTTTCACTCTGACTGCTGATTTCCCTCCTCTGGATTAGCAAAGTGGGGGGAGCCAGAAATTTTTGAAGCTGGCCAGTTGTTTTCTAGGTGGGGAACAACCCATATAGTTTAAGGGCTACTTTAGCAGTGTTATGGTTAAGTGCAACATAGACAACTGTACTTTCTGTTTTGAACTGAGTTTAAAACTATCCTTATATATTATTAACACTGGGTTTCTAGAAAGGCTGTGGTAAAATATGAAGGAAATTAACAAAAAACAAGCAAGTTATTATTCAAGCTCGGAAGTAATTGTTGATGTGAGCTGGAATACAGGATCTGACGTGCCTAGATATAGTAAGGCCGTGCTAAGTTTAAGTCTGGTGGCTGCCAAAAAAGCAATTATAAAGAAATGGAAATCAAAATCTAAACCAACTATACCTGAAGTTGTGAATATTGCAACAGAGATAAAATAACAGGAGGTGAGATCTTTAGAAAAGGGTAAGAGTAAATTACATAGAAAAAGATGGAAATTGTGGGAGCAATATATGCAGAAAATGTTTTGTAGGAGGAATATGGTTTAAAAGAAGGCAAGAATCTAATAATGTATGCAATGTTGCCTAGATTATAGGATATCTAACAATGTATGTGATGTGTAATGTTTGTAAATGTAAACTTTGATTGATTACTTTTATACAAATGTAAGTTTGTCTATGTCACAAGTGATAATTCTATAAAGGTACTTAAAAAAAGAATTGTTGATGGGGACACTGTTTTGAAACTGTATGTATACTTTAACAAACCTGTGAAATAGCACTGTCTCATTGAATTTTAGTTCATTGAATGTGTCAGCTTATCCTTTCAAACCATTTTCAACAATGATCCAGACTAGGAGATGCATTCAATTTCAATTTCAAGTTTAAGTAGTTGAGCTCAAGTAGTGTACAGACAAAGCAGATTCAGATAAAAAAAAACTGTTGACAAAAAAAAAATAAGTGAAAACTGGACAATGTTATAAATATAAAACACAGTAAAATTAGTAATAAAATGGAAAATAAAACAAATAGGACAATGATAAATATTGTGTAAATTAAAATGCTTTCCCCAATATACTGTGTGTACAGTGAAAGGAAATGTACAAGGCCAAACAGCAGTTCTCAAAATAATATGCTTGCTTTGCAAGAACAGCATTACTGTAAATGCATCCTGTTACAGAAAAAAAGGAAGTTGACTTTCTTGACTTTCAGATGTAGAAATAAATAAATAAAATGCAGGCAGGTCAAGTGACACAAAAATGACGTGGAGAGATTTTTGTGAAGTCTTCAGATACAGCGAGGACCAAAAAAGGGCAAGAAAATAAACATGGACTTTTTCATGACACAGAGAAACCAGAAGAACAAGTCCCAAGGACATTAAAAATAACATTGGTTGAAAAGAGTATATAAACTGGACAGTATGTTTCACTTGGTGGTGACGTTTAGACTAAGTGTGCCTTAGTCTCCTCATCTGTCTAGCTGTGTTATAATAGAATTGAAATAGCTCTGACAGAATTAACTGTTTGGCAAGAATTTGTTTTGAGACAAATACAGAATAACAGCTACAGTAGTACGGAGTTTGTGTGGTCTACTTTTGGACATTTCTTCAGTGACATTTCTTCAGAAAAGAAAGAGATGCATTTCTTCAGACAGTGCAGCAAAAACTGTAACAGTTTGAACAAATCTTGTAGTAACCAAGGAAAGGAATCATTCATACATTCTGTCAAAGATGTAGGCCTTCAGGAATAAGTGAATTCACCCAGTGCTGGGGAGCCACCACTGGCAAACCAGCCCATAGTGAGCAAAGACACAAGCACTACAAGTTTTTGAGCTATGTCACAGGAACAACTAGCAGTCTCTGAGAGGTAGATATGTACTGACCAGGTCAGCCAGTGCCATGCTGATATAATATGCAATAAGAAATCTGAAATAATAACAGTTGAGTGTTTGGGATATTTGTGCATATGGTGTGATGGAGTTTTAAACATTCCCCTCCCTTTTCTCTTTCTTCCCTGTCCCTGCCTCCTCCTCTCTCCAATGCCTAGAACAAATGCTGACAGGTACACGGATGTTACATTTTTATGCAGCAGTAATCTTTACTATTGTAATGAAATATCATACATTGCTTTTAGTGCAGCAGAAAAAATGTAGTAGAATAAATGTCTATATACAGCACCCTAATGTTTACCCAGCAAATGTTTGCTTTGCATGAAAAATAACTACCATAATGCAAGCTTTTATTTTAACATTTCTTAAAAACTGTCTTACAGACAGATAATGTAAGGTGATGTTAGAAATGGTAGACAATAAGCCAGGTACTGGTGGATAATACTGGAGGAATAAGTTAGAACAATATGGAAACCTGGACACAGGTGCAGGAGAGTAGATGTTGCAGTAAAGTGATAGAGGGTGTTTCCTAGTTTAGAAAATCTGAGGATTAAGTTAAATTAGAAAAATGAGCTGAAAGTGGCTTTTCGTTGTAGTAGATTGTAAGCATACTAAAATGGAGGGAAAAGGATGTTGGAGGAAGAATGGGTAGGGACAAAAGAGAAAGACGTGGAAGGGAATGTTTAGGAAGGAAAGAAGCAGTAGCAGGTGAAAAGATAGCCATAATAAATGCTTCTGAACATTTGTGTCTGGTTAGTAGGGTCTTGTGTGGTTTTGCTTGTGTTGACGTTTATCCCCGATGCAAGGTCAAGTAGAAGAGTTTATGATTGAGCACTGCAACACCATGTCATCTAAAGGAAAAGGAAAGAAGGCCAGAGTTTAGCTTATCTGGTGTGACATTTTTGGTAAGGGAGGGAGCAATAGCCAAAATAAAATGTCTTAAAGATAAGAGTATGCAATGTTTTGTTTTGGTCGGTAAGTTAAAGGAAGATAAAATGCTGTGGATAATGTAGAGAAGTGTAGCTTTAAACCTGGTGGAACAGGAAAATAAATCTGTGGATCGTCTTTCAAGAATGCTTGCAACTTCATCACATTGTAAGAGGTAAAAGTTTTGTAGTAAGGAGGCTGTACTCCTGTTGAAGCAACAAAACGCCTTTGGGTAGTGAGATTCTGGTTTCAGCTGAGAGGTATCTGGAGACACCACATCAGGCTTTTATATAGTTTGAGCCTGCTAAACATAATACTGTGCTCAACCCAGATGTTGTAGCTTCTATATAACTGTTACTGCTCTTTTAGGCATTTACCATTTAATAACCATGTCTTTAATATAGCTGTTGTACTGGAAATCATGGATTTTTACTCAAAGTATGTTTTTGAATTCCAAGACTGTAATCCTTTGAAGCTTGTATTAAGTTATTGTGGAGAAAGGCAAGCTTCTTGGCATGGAGTGGTAAATTGCTGTGGGTTTGATTAGCAGCCTAAACACTGAAGGAGCTGGCTGGAATGGGAGAGAAATGAGCTGGAGCATTTGAGGGGTGGGAAGGGTATGTGTCCAGCAATGTGCAAGCCATCTTCTTTTCCTGGCAGAGACAGAAGATGGGCAGAGGAGTCGACCTATGGCAGGTGGGGTCTCTGGATTAGCATTACTAACAAAAAACAAGTGACATGCCCTTTCACTACCCTATTGTACACCCACCCCTTTTGTTACTGTGTTCAGGAACAGAGGAACAGTAGGCATGCAATAAAACAATCCCCTGATGCCTTCCTGAATGACTGATGTGCCATAAATGGCTGTTTCCCAGTTAAGGAACAAATCATTAGAGTCATAGTGATTGACCCAGATGATTTGGAAGTGGTTTGGGGGTGGAAATCTTATATTTAAAAACACATTGGGAGAAGGATGCTGATGATTTTTGGATAAGAGTTTGATCCAGTGACAATCAGATCCTCAGACTATAGAAACTAAAGGGAAGAAGTGAATAACAGAGATCCACTAACTGACTATGAAGAGAACGTTAACAGTATACATTTTATACTTTGTGTTATCTATTGAACACATAAGCTGAGAATAACTTTAAAAGTTCTGCAACAAAATCTGGGATTGATAACCTTAAGGAGAAGGGAATGATTCAGTGATCTGATACCTTCAAGCCACTGAACGTTACTTGAGAGTTACCCAGCAGCAGCAACAATAATATATGTGTTTTCTTTTAGAAATAGCTAGGAACTAGAAAGATTAGACTAAGTGTTTTTCTGTGATGTCAGAACTGTACTACTGAATTATTTTAAGTATTTCTCTGTGACCTCTGAACTGTTGACTAGCACTGTGTAGTAAGAAGTATTGTCTTGCGTTTTTATTATTTATTATTAAATATTTTAAAACCTTTCAATGGTGGCTGTTTTGTGTAGAGATAATTTAAGCTCTAGAGTACATTGCATATTTATAGTGATTACTGTACCAAGTCACTCTAATAAGCCTTGACTGTTTAGGTATACTACCAATTGGATAATAATATTGCACAGTAATAATTGGACACCCTTTTAAGGGCCTTTGAGTAACTGATAAATATTAGCTGGGTGGTGGCAGGTGGTACTACCGTATAGTCTGGGTAATAGGGGCACAGCTGGAGAACCTGTGCCAGCCTTTTCCAGGAGTGTCTGTGTGGTTGTATAAACTCTTATCTCAAAGTGTGTGCATGTGTCAGCTACTTGGGCAGGGACACGAAGCACTGGTTGGACAAGAGAGGGTGCTGGAGGTTTTAGCTTGCCCGGCTAGGCTGAGATCTGGACCCTATAGCTGTGCCAATGGGGAGTCTTATTGGGGACTGGCGAGCAAGGGAACGACCCACCCTGGACTGACTGTGATCTCTGTGTGCTCTTAAGGGAAATTGCACTTTACTGTGTGTATTTGTTATCCTTTACTTCATATATGAGATTCCCTCTCTGGTGTTAATGGTGAGGATTGAGGCTCCTTGACTGCTGGGCCAGGGCACGGGCATCACAGTACCTTGCCCTGCTGAAAAAAAAGGACTTTGGCTTTTATTGTAGAAAGCCGATTACTACTTTTGTACCAGTCAGATTTCTGCAGATACATTTCCACCCCAGCTCTTGAAGCTTAGACATGCCTTTCAGTACTGTCATTTTTGGTATACACAAAAACAGATTGCAGGAACTTTCGGTTGTGCCCCATAACACTTTGCAGCCAGAGCAGCTTCCCCCTTTGCCCCACCCACCCTTGCTGAGCTACTGCTTCTAATCTGAGTTGTGTCTTCAGCAGCTGGACTTATGGTATACGGTATAGCACTGCTGAACCCCACTGCTGCTTTAGTCATTCTGCATACACCAGTGATTGACATGAGATGCCACTGAGCTGTGGCTCCTGTGTCGTGCACTGGTGAACAGAAATAGTGCCCTTGATATTCTTGTTATTGGTATGCTGTAGGATTTAATATCAGAACTGTGCTTCAAGTGATGTGTGTGTGAGTTTATAATATGCAATATAAATACATACAATGTTGAATTATAATAGTAGAGTGTAGGTGACACACTCCACAGTTCCAGGGGGACCCACAGCCATTGCAGGTGTAGGGTTGTCTGGTTGCTTTGAACAGGGCAACTATGAGTTGTTTTTCTTTTTTAAGTAAAGAAATGCCCTGTTTCTCAACTTGAAAATTCATAAATAGATAAACATATAATTCTTGTTGAAAGCAGCCTCAGCTGCTGTGCTTTTTGGTGAGAGGTCTGCTTTGACCATTCAAGCTGGGGATTTTTCTACCCATTGCTTTCCCAGATTTCTCTTGATTCACATGACATCAAGGAGAAGCCCATGAATATTTAAATGGTAATGGAATAGTCACTGTGCAGAAGGGCAGCAGTGACAGCATGTGGTAAGTTTGTTTTATTTTAATTCTTGTAGGTGACCAGATTTGAACAGTGGATGGTTTTGCAGGGAGAGTATTTTGCTGTGAGGGCTGGTGAGTGGTTGTGTGTTTTGGACAAAATGGAACTGAAACATTACTGTGTAACTGTTTTATTTTTTTGTTCTACTTTATTTCACTACACTTATGCACACAGACAAGTATCGTTTACGTCACAGTGATTTATAGCGGACTATAAGACAGTACTGTGCAGTGATAAAAATACACAAGGAACACATTTTTCACTTTCATCACAAGCAGTTATGAATATAATGTTGAATAATTCCTTCAAACAGCCAATGATTCTTTGATGAATTTAAAAGCCAGCCACACTGATCTGAAAATTCCCTTATTTCCCCTCTAGTCCTAGTCGTACTGTTTTTAATCATCGGGAGATATGAAGAATTTTGTATGAGGTAATCTGAATGTATCCCATACTGAGGTATGCTGTGAGGAGTAGGTTTTCTAAGTAGCTCAATAATGGCTTATTCTTTTCTCTATACCCAGGTCCTGTATTTCAAAATGACGTAACCTGTTAATCAGAATTATGAGCAGCCCACGATGAATACATAACAAAATAATTGTTACTTTAGCACGCAATTGCTTTTCTTTGGCAGCCTTAATGCTGCTGTCAAAGCTGTTTCAAACCAAATTGTTTGGGACGAAAAAAGCTGAGAGGGTGTGATGGGTAGTATCAGGGAAAGATCTAACCCTAGCCATTTGTTTATACTGTGTTTCAGATCTGCCTACAGTAAATGCTATGATACAGGTCATGTCTTTTCTTCCAGTGGCACAGTAGTGCAGCAGATAGTCTTGCCACCTCACAGCAAAAGGTTTTCTTGTTCAATTCTAAGCTGGGGTGCCTTCTTTGCAGAGTCTACATGTCCTCCATTTGCTTACATGGGTTTCCTCCAGGTGCTTCAGTTTCCTCCCATATTTCAAAGGTACGCAGTAGGTGGATTGGGCACTCTAAATTGGCCATAGGCATTAGTGTGCATGCGAGTGTGTGTTATGGAAGAACAACCATGGTAGGGCTAGCCACCCACTGGTATGATCCTTGGCTCTAGATGATTGTAACTTTTGAAGTGATAACCCAACCCCATGTGCAAAAGTAGGAAAGGGGGCTCTGAATGGATAGGCAGAGTCTCATCAAGAAGAAATTTGAATCATTATGATGAAATACAACTGTTCACCTTAAATGAAGAGCAAGTGAATAAAATGAAAAGTGAAAGAATGAACTGAAAAACAGACTGCATTTTGCATTCAATGCAAATAGATAGCATATGTACACACACACACACACACACACACACATATATATATATATATATATATATATATATATATATATATATATATACACTACACATTACATACACAAAATTCACTTGCACAACTCCCCAAAACAATATTGTCTAACTATATCGGGCCCAAAAAGGAGTATTTATTTTCTTATTAGAATGAAAAAATGAGATGAACAGAAAAAGAAATGAAACACTGACCACAATTCACTTTCATGGAAAAAGTATATTCACACTGTTTGCATGTGAAATCCCCATTCACAACTGCCTCCCTGGGGAAAAACACACACATTAAATCACTGGAAATTAACTTTCATTTTTCCATTTAACAAACAAATATAAGTTAAAAAAATAAGAGAGTACATAGACAGCAGCTAGCCAATCCAAAAATGGCATTACCAGAAAAATTGTCCTGATTCTAAATATCCGAACTAATGAAAGTTCAAGAAGGCCCAATGGAGACAAACTGCTGCCGGAGCCATGGACTAAAACGTAATGCAAAAAATGTATATTAGTACCCTTTGGAAAGATGGCCACCCCTGGAAATTGCCACATTGATAATGCATCCCTAAAATTAGACCCAGTGGTCAGGGATCTGGACAAGCATGTTGACAGTAACCTGACCTTTGACCACTAAGTGTGTACCGTGGTGAGTGTCATTCTGCATTGCACAACTTATAAATTAGGGTATGGCATCCATGTCAAAGAAAGTTATTGATGTTCTTCGTGTTTCACTGTTGCAGTCATTACATTTGGGTAATCTGCTGGCAGGTTGCCCTCAGTCGGCCTGATTAACAAAGTCTTGGGTCCTGCGTCAGTTGCTGTCCCTTCTTCCATGACATCAGGTCATCAGGGGTATAAAACATGCAGCCAACGCCATTACATCAGTCTTTCTTGCCGCGCGGTGCCCAAAGCAGAAGCAGTTCGCAAGTGCCGGTCGGCCGACTCCTGAAATTTTCATTTTTGAGTTTCAGATCTGAAGTCTTCAACTAAAAAGCTAAGTACCCCATTAGGGAAAGTTTTTCTTGCTCCTTTCTGATGTCAGTAAAAGTTAATAGTTGCATTACTTGTGGGAAGCAAATACCTCATAAGGATTTTCATTTGTACTGTATTCCTTGCCTAATCAACGAGTACAGTGCACCCTTCAACATGTGCCTGACCAGGTACCTGCAACAGCTTGAGACACCATGGAGGTTCCCCAGAGAAAGCATATTGGGAGTAAGCAAGTCCTATGAGGACAGTTTCAGAGGCTTATCCCTGTACCCTGTCTCTTACAGATTTCTGTGCAGTAATCTATGTCTAGCCTACAAGGCATCCTCTGATCCCACAGTGATGGATTTGTTGCACATCTGCAAAAGAAATTACTTCAGAAATGCCTGTTCTAAGGACCTAAACCTTATCTGTGACATATACTTATCCCTCCAACATGTCATGTTTATCTCAAAGATTACCCCTTCTCTGGAACAGGCTTTCCATTCATGCAAATGAAAGCTAATAATCCTTAACCCTATTGAAATGTAACTTGAATCAATGAATGGGAATTCACACATTTACCCACGGTTTGGCACCTCTGTCTCTAATAGACAGGGTCAGTCTGTGAACGTTTGTTTTGTACAAGCCTATATAATAACTGAAAAATTCTGTGTGGTATTGACACATTAGCAATATTTTGGTAAATTTGGGGGGGGTAAGCCTGGCAATGCTTAAAATGACCCTTTTTGGGCCAGCAGCCTAGTAACCACTTATGAAAACAAAACTAACTGAAAAAAATAACTACACTATAAAACAATAAACCCTAACATAACTATCAGTAAACTATTGCAATACATCATTTAAATGGACTGTCACTATAGAAAAGACATGGACATTGGAACTAGAGTACAGAGCCATTCCTGAGATACTCCGTAAAACTCTGCACAGACTACTTAAAGCCCCACTTGAAAGATGTTCAGGCAAATACAGCTTACCGAAATCCATGTGAGATACTACTGTAGCATAATATTTGCAAAATAATCAATAAATGGAACACACTAGGGTCTGGTTTGTTTAATGCTTACTACTTGTAGGTATGTCATAAAACTGCTTTGTAGTAATCTTGTTCCCAATACCTGCACTGTAAAATACAGCAGCCCCCACATATGTATAGTGTGTGTGTGTGTGTGTGTGTGTGTGTGTGTGTGTGTGTGTGTGTATATGTATATATATATATATATATATATATATGTATATGTATATGTATATGTATATGTATATATATATATATATATATATATATATATATATATATATGTATAGATATGTGTGTGTGTGTGTGTGTGTATATGTATATATATATATATATATATATATATATATATATATATATAAAATGGGGATCAAGTGACACTTCTGAATGTCCCCACATACTCCAAATGTTACGTTTTGCTGGAAAAGCTCACCCAGACTCTGCCACAGCTTGCTGTGAGGGAAAGGTTAGTTTGCTTTTGATTTCTTGCACTTTGCATTACTTTATTGCCTTTTTCTATTTTGTATATTGTGATTTGTTTTCTGCACACTCTGTTTTTCTTGTATTCTGTTCTTAATTGCATTATTAAAACTTGAAAAGAGACCATAGCTGTCTCTTGAGTCAGACAGAATTTTTTTCCACCCTCTCACCCTGTTACTGTTGTGTTCTTAAAACACCACTCTCTTTCTAGTTGCCTGCCCTTTATGTTAATTTAACCATACATCTCCCTCTCTCCTTCACTGACTAGTGTGAGTAAGCACAAAACTATCATTTTATGAAATCACTCCCCTACAACTATTTACATTTATTGGCCATCCCACTGTATCCAGTAGTACCAGAATACAAAAGGGCCCACCACCGTTCAATCTATCTTGCTCTTTTAAAATAATGTCTCTTCACTTAGACAGCTAAAACTTAAGTTACCCACTTTCTTATGTAACTGCTTATTGTACACTGCAGTGTTTAGGATAAACCATTTTTCATCTTACCTTTAAACATCTATTGCAAGACCACCAGTTATTGGAGAGCCCACATTCTGCCTCTCAGTAGTCATCTTGGAATTAATGCTTCTATTTTCTCCTGGTGAGAGAAGGAGTACAGGGACATTCTTTCCTGGAGACTGCTGATCACCAGAAAGCCTAATAACTGCTTTATAGGTGACATCATGGAATCTGTGCTTATATTCCGGTCCTGGTGAGAGAAGGAGCAGAGTGCATTGATTTCCTGACTGTTTCCAGTTGGAGAGTGAGTGTCGGTGCTTGATGTTCCTGATTGGTCTGGTTGCTATTTAAGACATCTACCAGGAAAAGGCTACAAGTCTGCACACCCTTGCATGATCTGGGAAGAAACTGTGGATCACTATACAGGCTGTGGCCTGCTTCTCATCTTGGGATTGGTGCTAACATTTTGTTTCTGGTGAGAGAAGAAGCAAAGGAGCATTGTATCCCAACACAGTGAAGGTGTGGTGAGACCAGCATTAGTAGTAGTAGCCATTCATGCGACTACCCTCTTTTCATCATTCTTGACAAGCTAATTCTTTGTTTTCAGTAAGTACTGCTCGATTTGTTTCTGACTTCAGAATATCCGCCTAAATACTTCATCCTTAAATTTTCAGGGTCTTCATATTAGTTTCCTCTCAAGTGTTTGGCAGTGCTATGTATAGACTCAGACACCCTGTGTGACATTTTTCCTATAAAAGCACAATTGAAATTTCTCCAATGCCTTTTTGCATACAGGACAACTAGTTTGCATTGACAGGCACTGGTCTGTCTCCATAGTTGCAAACCGGATACTCCTGACAGTGATTGATATTGTCACTGCAACTGTCTAATCAATAAAAAAGGGTCTGTTGCCATGGATATGAACTTTCCTACTGTCTCCATTACTGGCTTGGTGGATCTGGGCATCATACGGCAATGTAGAAATTGCCTCATGTTTACTGACAACCAGTTAATTCTCAAACTGATTATAGTATGTGGAGATGTATTTACACAGTGTCACTGGAGGCAAAGTTATCACATAAAAGTACTCCTAATGTCAATAAGGTTGTCAGTAGTACACAGGCTGCACCCATCACACACAATTCAAAGCAGACGTATTGACCCACATATGCTGAGGCACTTAATTCTTAACTTTCCTAAACTACAATCACCTCCTAGAAGAAGTACACATAACGAATACCCTCAGCAGCCCCAAATGCACTCTTTCAAAACAACACCCACATCAGCACATAGAGCTACATCTCATGGAGCCTCTACCTCTAAGCCAATAAGGCAAGCCACCACACAGTCTAACATTCTAGTCATTGGAGAGTCCATTGTGAGGCACACTGATGTCCCTCTCACCAGGATGAGTAAGGAGAAACTCACGGTCAAGTTGTTTACTGTTTAACTGTAGCCTTCGAACAGGTTTCGTGCCTCATGAATGGGGAAAGGCAACAGTCATCCCTCAGCACAAAGGTGGGCCTTCTACAGACCCTGGAAACTACAAACCCATAAATTTCACTAGTCTTATATGTAAAGTCATGAAAAGAATTATCATGGAGATGATCAGCCGAGACATAGTAAACCTCCAGATGCTGGACCCAACTCAGTTTGGTTTCGTCAAGGGCAGATCATGCCTACTCAACCTACTGGTCTTCTTTGAGAAGGTCACCAAGGCAATGAATGCGGGCAAAGTTGTTCAAACTGCCTACCTTGACCTGGCCAAGCATTTGACACAATACCCCACTTGGGCATTGTTGACAAACTCAAGTGGTTGGGTACAAACCCGTACGTCTCCCAGTGGATAGCCAGCTGGTTCAGAAACAGGACCCAGGAAGTTAGAATTGGGGAGACAACCTTTACAAAGTGGCCCATCACAAGTGGAGCCCCCTCCGTGATCAGTCGTTGGACTGCTCCTTTTTGGCATTTACTTCTCAGAAGTCAAGGCCAATGTCAGTGTTCTCTGGCTGTCTAAATTTGCAGATGATTGCAAATTAGGAGCTGTCATTGAATCTCACACTGACACAAATGTTCTCCAAGGGAGGCTGACACAGACAAACAATGGTGTCAGACCTGTGGACTAAAACTAAATGCCAAGAAATGCATAATAGTATCCTTTGGGAAGCCATCCACTCCTGGTAACTATCATATTGACAACACACCCCTTAGAGATGACACAGTAGTTAGGGACTTAGGGACACACAGATAGCAATCTAGCCTTTGACCATTGTGTCTACAGTGGTGAGGAGATCATTTTATAGTGCACAACTTATAAATAAAGGTATGGCATCTAAGTCCAAGGAAGTCATTGTTCCACTGTATTTGGCATTCATCAGACTTATCATTGAGTACAATGCCCCCTTTGATATGTACCTAACCAGGCATATCCAACAACTGGAACTTCCACAGATGTTCCTCACTATACAGGGCATAAGTAAAATGTCCTATGCAGACCACTTCAGGGCCCTATCCCTATATTCTGTCTCCTGCAGGCTTTTGAGGGGAGATCTATGCCTGGCATAAAGGGCATTGTCAGACCCCACTCTAATGGACCTCCTGCATATCCACAAAATATATAGCACCAGAATTACCCATTCTAAAGACTTAAACCTTGCCTGTGATATAAATATGTCCTGCTGGAGAGATAGGTATGTATCCCAGAGACTACCGTGTCTATGGAACAGGCTCTCCATCCATGTGAAGCAGAGTTCCTCCCTAACCTAATTCAAGTGCAACTTGGACAATTTGATGGGAAACCTGAAATTCATCCCTGGTTTGGCACCTATGTCTCTAATGGGCACAGGTAACCTGTAAATGGCTCATCTCCCAAACCCCTGCTCACACTTATCAAGAGTATCAGAACTTGTCAGAGATTTGGGATGCATGGCTAGGCTTAAAAAGGCCCTTGTAGTTGTTAGCCTAGTAAACACCTATGAACCTGTTGTGTGCATATGTAAAATGCATAATGGAGACCAAGTGATGCTACTGAATATTTGCATGTTGGCTGTGTTTAAGTCAACATAAAAGTTCCAAATAGCAATTACAGTAAAGAGATTCATTAGCAAAATGCTCAGTAGTGGTTGCAGTGAAACAAATTGTGCTGTTTACAAATGGCACAGTTTGCAGTGTTACATACTACCCTGCAGTAATGTGAGCATAGAGTTAGTATACTTAAGTAAGGGTTTTGGGCGGGTACAATGAAGTGCAGCCTCACTGCAAAAATGATGGTTGAAGCTGTGCACTGGGACCAAGAATGCAGATAAGTAATTATAATTGAGCACAACTGCAGAGCTTCTGTATTACACAATGGGGTACATGGGAGTACAGCTTCCTTTCAAAAATACTGTATATAGATTTTTTGCAACTGCGCTATAATGCAGTTAACTACATCATACTTTTAATTGTTTCCCTAACTGTTATTAAAGGTTCAAACAGTACAGAATCATAATTATGTTACATTGGTTTATGTATAATTGTACTTTGCCTACATTTGGTTGAGTCACCTTTCGTGTTTTTGTAACATCAGGAAGTTTAATTTAAAAATGTTAAAAACAGAATTTCTTTTTGTAGAGAGGGAAAAGATGCTACTTTTGAGGACATGTGCTCAGTTGCACTGATGTATGAAGTGATTTAATGTTCTTGCTGCATATGAGAGCACATCTTGGAGTCTCATAGCTTGGATCGCAATCCATGCTGTAAAAGTCCTGCATTTGCATGTTTAAACACAGTACAACAAGCAGTATGGCCACTGAATTGTCACACAAGACCTATATTGACATTACTGTTATTGTTATGGATTGGAGCATAATGTTAATATATATTGCAAGAGTCAGCAGTTTAATACTGCCATCTAAAAACATTAAAGAAAGATGCTTGGTATTCAAAAGGATGGCAGCTTTCAAGAACTATACACTGGAGAACTAGCAAGATGGTTTGCACACAGCTCCAGGTACAAGTCAGAGCACTGACACACAAGTAAGCACATGGAGAGCAGATGGAAGCCTAAACCTCCAGAAGATAAAGCTCTGTGTTCAGCTGGTCCCTCAGTCCTTACAGGTGCTGAGTTTATGCTTGGATGGAGTGTAGTTGAGCCTGCTTTCCAAGAAGATGAGGATACTGAAAGAAGTGTGCTGTCTGATCCCAGTAGACGGAATATATCACACAATACTCTGTGGGGCCAGCCTCCAGATGATCAGTGTTTGACCAGTCTGGTTCCAGGGCATGGTCCCTTGAATCATCTGATCACAGATTGGAGGTGGGGGAGCTCAAGGACTTCCCTTCTGGATCAGTCTTTGTATCGGTTTGGACCAGCAGGTCCCAGTGGAGAAGAGTACTTCAGATTTTTCCTTAGTAGTGCTTGAATCCCAGGGGTTAGACATCAAGCAGATATTTGCCTGGAGGGAGTTGAACTACAGCTGTGGAAATGCACCTTTTAAAGAAGTGCAGTCTCAACACTCTGCTAGGTCTGATGCAGCCTTTCTGTAGTTCATGCTTCTTTTGCTTGTGTGACATTTTTGCCTTTTTTTCACTAGTTCTCCATCTCCTGCCACTTAGTGAGCATCTCTCACATGATTTCTTTTGTATAATACTGTGTTCCCAGGTAATGGGTAGTGGAGTCAGAGGACCCAAAGGCCACAGTCTGTATGATAAACATCTCTTCCAGATGGTCTCTCCTTTGGAGATACCCTCAGGCTTGTGTTGACCATATTAGATTGGCTTTAAGTTTATATTCTCTTCCAAATACACCTAGTGGTGTGTCAAGGAAAGAGTCATGAGAATGTCTGACCCTTGCGTTATCTCATCTATGGAGACAACCAATAAAGAATGATATTCCAGCAGCCTGGAGGCACTCTTGACTTTCGCCTCTTTGGCCCTTACAACAAGCCTCCACCTGAGTAGATGAAAGATTTGACAAGCAGCCTATTTGATATCCTTACATTCACTGGTGCAGTTTTCCTTACTAATAGGATTCCCTACCGTGAATCCCTCCATCCGGCCAGTTTACAAAAGATTTCCATTGCTTTAAGGTATGCAGAACGTCACCTGCTTACTCCTTGCGTAAGGTAGGGCATAAAGGTGACATTCAGCCGTACCATCCTCGGAACATTTTTGTCACCAGTCTGAATGCTGTTTTAACTGCCATACATCCATTTTTCTGTTTGTTGGCTTTTCTGTGCTTGCTCCTGTTGCTGGAGCCCTCACAGTTGCAGATAACGTACCCAGTTGGGTTTTTAGTTACTTTTTCTGTTTTGTTTAGTACTGTTTGGAGTTTGTCATCCAGGAGGGGTAAATGTCATCCTGGAGAGGTAAATGCCAGTATGAGAGACTGATTCCCCATAAAGACTGTCACGATAAGTGTCTTCTTTGCCTTGGTGCTGCTCACGACCATATGTCTTGTTCAATTTGTCATGTGTTTGACCCCAAAACTCTTCATAGTAGGATTTCTTCCCTTTCCTTGTACCTTCAGAATGAGTGACTTAAGCTTGTTGCTGCGGGGACTATGGATGGAACTTACTGCCCTGAGGTCTGCCATCTGGGAAGAAGGTGCATAAGGTAAGGCCGGAATCTTCCACTGTCCAGCCTCTGCCAGGTGTTTCTCCTGAGGTTATTATGCACCCGGAGGCTCACCTGGTTGTTTTGTCAGATTTTTCTGCCTTGTCTGGGTTGGAGGCCAGTGAGGATTTGGCAGAAAGCATGTCTGAGGAGGCTTTGCAGGCGTCCATTTTGGGCATTCAGAGGGAACCACAGTTGACTGTTTCTGAGGGGTCTAATGGGGTTCCACAGTTTCTCTTTCTGGAAGAGGGTCCTATTGCAGTTGGGGAATGCCGTCTTGAGTCTGGGTCTTCTCAGGTTTCCAGGGCGGATGTCCCTTTGAAGAAGAAGCAGAAAACTAACCATGTTTCTTCTACTCCTAGGGATCCACAAAGTGAGTGGCAGGCCTTTACTTGGGGGGTTATTTAATGCATTACTGTCATTGTGGCCTCCTCAAGGGGTTTCAGTTCCTGCTCCTCCTTGGTCTGCCTCTTTCCCTAAAAGGCCCAGAGACTTCCACTCTTCTGAGGTGGATTCTGATGATGGCTCCCTTGCTTATTCTGCCCAGATTCATTCTCCTTTAAACTATGGGTCTGAAGAGGAGGATTCTCATACTCTTGATAATCCCTATGAGGAAATTTCTTTTGGGGATATGATCTCTAGGGTGATGGACTTTTTTAAGTGGGATTGTGCCCAGATATCCATAAGAGATGCTATGAGTTACTACAAATGGAATCTCCTAAACCTGTGGCCATTCCTCCTGTCTTGCTTGCTTTACTGGATGTTTTTTCCACTGCCTCTAAAGCACCGGATTCTTTGCTCTATGCCCCCAGGAAGTCTGATAGGTTTTACAGGTACCTGAGGATTGTTCCTTTTTGTTTAAATGTCCTGCTGCTAACCCCTCTTTGGTGTCTGTAGCCTCTGATAAGCCATCTCATTTGCTTCTTCTGTCCAAGTTATTGCCTTCTGACAAGAACAGTAGGACTATGGATAGGCTGGGTAAGAAGATTTAAACTTCCTCTACCCTGGCTTTTAGGGCTATTAATTATCAGACTCATATTTCTAGCTATGTCTTGGCTCTTCTTTCTCAGGCCTCTCAGGTTCTTTCTGATTTTCCAGACTCTGAGGGTAAATCTTCTGCTCTTTCCTTGCTTGGATCTTCCTCTCAGGTTGTTTGTCATTCTATCAAGTGTAGTTATACTGCATATGCCTCTTCCAGGGCTGCTGTCTCTGGCTCGGTTCTGAGGAGATATTCCTTACTTCGGCGTCGACCTTTGCCTGATGATATTAAGGCTAAGTTACTGGATGCTCCTCTGGATAATGCTATTTTGTTTGGGGAAGCGACTGCTGGTTTATTTAAGTCTCTTCAGGACAAGGGGAAGGCTTTACTGGAGCTTAAGCATGTCATTGTTTCTCCTGTGCCCAAGTTTCAGTGTAACTACACTTCTAAGTCAGCCTTTGTTTGTAGGCAGTCTCACCCTCCTTCTAAAGGTAAAAAGGGTGGTAGACAGACTCCTCCTGCTAAAGCCACTCAGACTGCTGGGATTCTTAAGCCTTCCTTTCCTGACAAACCAGGTGCTGTCTATCTCCCCATTCCCAGTCACATTCCTCTGTCTCTTCGTCTTTCTCTTTCTCTTCCTGTTTGGCTCTGGATCACCCAGGATTCTTGGGTTTTGTCATTCATCAAGGGTACTTCATGGTGTGGATTTCCTGTTGTCCTTTTATGGGTATTCCTCAGCCTCCTCAGGAACAGCTTCCTTTTTTTCTTAGAGGTTCTTTGGGACCTCTTGTTTCAGGGTACTGGGGGGGGGGGTTATTCCAGAATGTTTCTAGTGCTCAGAAAAGAAAGTACTTGGAGGCCTATTTGAGACCTCCCCCATCTGAACACATTTCTGAAGGTGCCTTCCTTTCAGATTTTGTCCCTTCAGTCCCTTTTTCCTCTCTTGCTCCCTTAGGCCTTTCTGGTGTCTTTGGACCTCAAAAATGCTTATTTCCATATCCTGATCCATCCTCTTTTCAGGAGATTTTTGCATTTTTCTGTTGCTTCCTGGCATTTTCAGTTCTATGCTTTACCCTTTGGCCTTTCTATTGCCCCAAGGGTGTTCACCAAATGCCTTGCTCCTGTGATTGCCTTTTGCAGGCTTCAAGGGATCCAAATCTTTCCTTATTTGGATGACCTGCTGATTCAGGCATCTTCTCCAGAGGTCCTTTTGCAAAATCTTCATTTTACCATTTCTCTTCTTCAGAGCTGGGTTTCACAGTAAACTTCAAGTATTCCCTGTCTCCTTCTCAATATCATGTCTTTCTGGGTTGTGGGTTTCAAATGGTGCCAATGCTGGCATCCCTGCCTCCTCCAAAGACATTAACTCTCATTTCTTTCTTTAAAACTCTTCTCCTGGCCTCCATTTCAGCCAGTGAGTTTATGAGGGCTCTGGGGTTCATGGCTTCCACCATTCCGATGCTTCCTCTGGCTAGGCTCCACATGAGGAAATTCCAGTGGTTTCTGAAGTCGGTGTAGCTTCAGCATGTGCATCCTCTAGACTTTCCTGTTTCTCTTCTCTCGTGTCTCAAGGTCAAACTTCTGTGGTGGATTCAACAGTTGTCTCTGAATCCAGGGGTGCCATTTCAGCCTCCAGTTCCCTCTCAGGATCTGTTCACAGATGCTTCGGATGTGGGATTGGGAGCAACGTTTGGCTCCTGAAGGTTCAGGGAGTGTGGTCGTCTCGTCAGCGGAAGGAGCACATCAACATCAAAGAGATGAAGGCTCTTCTGCTGGCTCTTCAGGCCTTTCATCCTCTCTTCTCTGCAGGGCCTCTCAAGGTATTCATGGACATTTCCACAGTCATGTGGTATATCAACAAATGGGGGTATGTGATCCTACTGTCTTTGCCAGCTGGCTCTTGTGGTATGGGATCTGGCTATCCAGATCCAGTATCGTGTGACTCTTCAGGCAGTTTACTTTCCTTCAGATCGGAACGTTGTGGCAAACAATCTGAGCAGGTTCTTCACTCAATCCCATAAATGGATGCTTCACAGGGATGTATTTCTGGGCATTGTTCACCACTGGGGTTTTCCTCGAGTAGATCTCTTTGCCTCCTCTTTGAACAAACAACTTCCTCCGTTTTGTGCCAGAGTCCCAGGTCCTCTGATCTGGAAGGTGAACGCCCTCTCATTTTCTTGGAAGGGGATGTTTCTTTATGCATTCCCTCCCCTTCCTGTCATTCAGAGAGTCCTGTTCAAGATTCAACAGAATGCTCCCAAAATCTTGTTGGTGACTCCCTTTTGGCTGCGACAGCACTGGTTCCTTCTACTTCTACATCTCGCCAGTGGCAGTCATCACAAGTTACCTCACAGGGTGGATCTCCTCCCACAAGACAAGGGGTCTCTCATCCATCCCCACCTGTCCATGCTTCAACTGACACTGTGGGTGATGGGGCTTTGATTCCTCATACACCTTTTTTCTGAGGACATGCTGCAGGTCCTGCAGGAGGCCAGGAAACCTACTACTAGGAAATCCTAATCTAAATGGAAAAGGTTTTCTATTTGGTGTCTTTCTTGTGACCTGGACCCACTTTCTGTGGATGTTCCTTTGGTTCTTTCTTATTTGTGTGAGTTGCTTAATGCTGGTTTGGCCTATTCTTCTATTAAGGCCCGCTTATCAGCTCTTTCTGCTTGGTCTGCCTTTACCTCCCCCGTTAGCTTCTAGATTTGAGGTTAAGCAGTTTCTTAAAGGAGTCCTTAATATTAGACCTCCCAGGGAGCCTGTTCCTCCTCCCTAGGATCTTAATTTATTTCTAGTAAAATTGACTCAGGCTCCTTCAGCCTGCTGTTTCTGCTTCTTTGCAACATTGTTCTTGGAAGACAGTTTTTTTATTGGCTCTTATTTCTGCCAGATGGGTATCTGAGTTGCAAGCCCTTATGGTTTATCCACCTTTTTTGATATTTCATGAGGACAGGGTGTCCTTGCGTACTAAATCTTCTTTTATGCCCAAGGTGGTTAATGGGTTGTCACTTAATCAGTGTATTAATTTGCCTACCTTTTTTCCCTCTCTGCAATCTGACAGTGAGAGGGTGCTACATACATTAGATGTGCATAGACAGCTCAGATTTTATTTGAATAAAACTAAAACTATCAGTAAGTCTGACCAGTTATTTGTTTCCTTTTATCCTAGATGTTCAGGTTTGGCTGTTTCCAAGCAAACTGTTTCTACTTATATTTCAAAGGCTATTTCCTTTTGTTACACTTTTTGTGGCAAACGCCTTCCTTCTTCTGTTAAGGCACATTCCACTAGAGTTGTGGCTTCTTCTGGTGTCTTTTTTAGGGGCTTAGATGCTAATTCTATTCTTGAAGCTGCTACCTGGACTTCTGGGCATACCTTTACCAGACATTACCAGCTGGATAGTATCTTCAGTGCCAGAGCTGGTTTTGCTGCTGCCATACTTCATGGCTTCTTGGGAGGGCTCTGCTGCTTCCTCCTCTCAGGTTTCTTCTTGAGCTTTTGCACTCTCCCATTAGTAAGGAATACTGCAGCAGTGAACGTAAGGACATAGTACAGTTATGTAAAATCTTACCATAATGGTAGATGTCCTTGCCTTCACCACTGCAGTATTCACTCCCTCCCTCAATCCCCCTGGTCTTTTTCCCTTCCTGGCTGTGCAGGTTTTCCTTGGTTTTCCGTGGACTGCTTTTCCTACTGGGTAATCTGTTCTGAGGATGGTATGCCTGAACATCACCTTTATGCCCTACCTTATGCAAGGAGTAAGCAGGTGACGTTCTGTGTACCTTAAAGCAATGGAAATCTTTTGTAAACTGGCCGAACAGAGGGCTTCATGGCAGGGAATCCCATTAGTAAGGAACACTGCAGTGGTGAAGGGAAGGACATCTACCATTCTGGTAAGATTTTACACAACTGTACTTTTTCCTTGGTCAAGTATATGTCCAAGACCACAACATTATGTCACCCTCAACATTTGGATGTTTTATCGGGATGGTCAGTAAACAACACACAAATTGCGAATATGCAACCAGCCTTCTGAAGTGTTTGTTTCTATTTACCAAGTGACATATACACTGTGTAGCTAGTCAGTAGCATATTTAAAGATCTACATACCATATACTTCATGTCCCTTTTTTAGTTACTAATACACCTATTTTATATGCGTTCATGAGGTGGCTTGCATTACACTGATCATCTCATTTTAAAATTCTTTTCATCTCCAGACTAGCCAGTCAGTACTGTTCTTCACATTTTGTATACATTTCCATAAATGCTGTTATCTGGTCCTTAGCATCACAATGAAATATTGAAATGTCCATGTATTTGTCTGATTCCTTCAGTTGTGTTTCAGATCTACAGTATTTGACAGGGCTTCACACTTTTGTCAATTGACCTTCAAACATTTTTTCCCTGTCTGTAGGAATCGCCTATTGGCTGCACCTTCTTGTACATAGTTGACAAACCTATTTATTTTTCCTTTAGATTAATAGCCATATGGCCGAATCATTCCCTGACCGGAGCCTATACAGCCTATCCATTCCCCTTAGAAACAACAAATCTGGTGTTGGGGAGGGGACCAGTCTGCCAAGTATATGGACTTCCCACTTCCCTCCCAGACTTAACTCCATTCTGTTAATGGCTTGAGTAGTAAAATGACTATTTTCATGAGGGAGCAAGTGTGATAATTCAAGATATAGACACACACAGACACAAACCTCCAACCCTACCTGTGTCATGCAGCTCTGTGCAGCAAGAGTTCACTAGGCTGTTTCCTGTGGATGACATACCTGCATTCCATTAGGTGTTGCTGGTGTGACAAAGTTTACTGCCTTCCTCCCTCAGGATGGCTGAGCTGGTTCACTCCCATCCTTGCCTAACTAAACACCCCCCCCCCCCCACGCCACTGCTGCTAATCAAGTGCAAGATCCTTTGGATTATATTTGGAGCTTTATCGCTCTTTGCACAGGGCTAGGCCATTGTGGGACAATTCCTCCAACATTACATATTTTCTCCTTTTCTTTCAGACCTGAGTAAATGACAACTATGTGCAGCTGCTGGTTGTAACACTATAGTTTCTTCTTGTGACAGTACAATGTCTGCAACTGGATGATTTTCTGATAATATGACTTTTTCCGTGAGTATTCTGGTTGCTCTTTTCTTTGAACTTTGATGTATTTATCTTACACAAATATCTGTGGTTCCTTCTGTACAGCTTTCCACCCCCCCCCCCCCCCAAGTAAAACGGTACTTGGCTCAGCTGTTTACCAACCACTTCAGCTTCAGTCTGCAAAACAGCCTATAGCTTTTGTAGTTTCCTGCAAATTTAGTAGACTCCTGCACTTCGTCATAGCAATATTTGTATTTCTATCCAGCATTTTCATTACTTTGTATTACCATTAGTAATGTGCCTAAAATGGTGTCATTACCCTTTTCAACAAGTAACTGGAGGATATTTCTGCTTGTGATTTACAATTGTCAGCACTGAACTCCATGATCACCATTCCTTATATAACTTTACCAGTGAACTTTGTACGTGTGCTTTGGCATGGGTTCAGTATGCGAGGTCTTTTCTTTTTTCTTTATAGCTGTGTGATTGTAGAGTTGGTATATTTAAAGAAGAGAGTGTATGGGGAAGTGTGTTTTGAAGTTTCAACTAGTTGAAGATTTGGCCATTTTTTTTTCATTCTGCTGAATCTTTTATATAGTTGAAGCTCAGGAAAATGTATGGGAAGTAAAGTAAGTAATTTGCTTTTCAAAATCTTTGCCCATTAATTTGTCTTATGAAAGACTGAGCCTGTACTGTGTGCTGTATATGTATTCCAAAAAGTTTGAAACTATAGTCCTCATGGCTTTTGCAACAGCTCTTTCTCCTAAAACAAAGCAGTTCACTGCTTGGATTGTTCTGTCTACTGGTCTATTTGACTGCAGATAATATGGATACTAGTATGTGCCTGAGTTATCAGACAAATGTCTTGAATAGCTAATTTGTACATTTTGCATTATGGTCCACCGTCAATCATGAAAAACATTTGGTGTCTCCCATTGTGAGAATATAAATTGTTATGCACTGATAATACTTGCACTTTTGTCTATTGGTGGATCCACTATGAAAAACAGAAGCATAATCCTTTGGTAGCAAACTGGACAAGTTTAAATCCACAAAAACTTTGAAATGATAAACATTTCTTCATCCCCCTTCAGACAAAAGTAAAAGCTGGCTAGCTCCAAATTAATAACTTTGTTGCATCTTAATAACCTCTGCACTTAATAAGTATTTCTATATGCTTTTATTTACTTCAAAAATGATCCACCACATTCACTTTACTGTTTGTGATTGTCTCCTGTCACTTCGCCAATTATGGTACTTCTTTCTATTTTCCTCAAATACCCCTCTCCAACCAGCTAAATATATATACATATAATATTGTCCAAACTCTCCAGTTGCTGTACTCCCTTTCCATGCCTTCCCTGAATGCATACCTCTCAACTTGTTGGCACAAGAGTTCTGGACAGTACCAAAAAATGGGGAGCAGAGGCTGAAAATTGGGAACAGAAATACAGATTTTGTATTAGAATGTTTTTTTCTGAATGATATGACATGAAACTCAAATGCCTGTCATTAACTTCTGTTCTAAATTTTGTCAGAAAAGCACAAATTATATGAGGAAGAGACGAAAAATATCAGGCAAAATCTGGACATTCTACAAAATTCTGGATATGTGACAGGTATGTCTGGATACTCTTCCCTTGGAAACTCTTTTCATGCCAATTCACTTTATTCTTCATCCAGTACTTTATTTAGTGGTGCTATTTTACTTTCCACATAAATGATCACTCAGCCTTGCATCAACCTCCATATACCTCATCCTTTGTATTCTCTTTACCTTGTCTTCAGTCTGTGTGTTCATATGCTTGACCACATTCATTTCCTTCATCCCAAAGGCATGCAAGAAATATCAGTGGTCTATATTTACTATTTTCCTTGCGCATCCTTAACACCATTGCCCATGCATGAAGCTCAGCAAGCACCACTATAAATTGATCACATTCTTTTTATTATTCAGCAAAGATAAGACTCAATATCCCTCCTTCTCCTTCCAAATATTCATATATTATCAATGGGACAAGCACACTACAACCACCCTAATAGCGTACAGTTTCAGCTGGTCACTCTACCCTGTAATGTCCACAGTTATTCACCATCATCCTCCCATTATCATTTCTTTTATTTATCCAATTATCACTTTCATACCAACATTTATACTTGTATAAACATCTTACTAGTGATCCAAATAAAATGTCTTATAACAAAAGACCTTAAACACTTATCTGACTTTTTACCAGTTTGTACAAAAGCCCCCTATACAGTTACTCAGGCAAAACATTTATTTAATTTGTTTTAATAGCGTTCAGATTGCCCAGTCTGTTTGACTTTAACCTGCTTTATATCATCACATCATACATTTACATTAATTATCACCAGTAAGTGACTTCAGCACATTTTGCAATTTAAAAACAGCCTAGATCAGTCATAATAACTACAGGAAATTATAATTATCATCTTTCCCCCAAAGGAGACAGCAATTCACTTTGCTTTAGCATTTCCATAGAATGTTTTTTTGATGCAATTTTTGTCACGTATCCAATATTTAGGTTTCCATAGAGTTCCATACCTTGTCAACTTTCACCAACTACCAATGTACTTTGCGTGCAGTAAATATAGAGAAAAAAGTATGCAAAAAGAAAATTTGTTTTGAAGCACTCTCCTTTATTTCATACTTGATTACCTCTGAGAGAGGAGTTATATGTTAATATTAATCATAAAAAAGTTTTTCATTCATTTGTTTTTTAATCTGATTGTACAGTTTTCATCACTGGCTCAATATTTTCATGGCTGTCTTTGCCATAGCATAGACGCATCTTAAATTCTCTAAGGGCTAGTGAAGTTGACAAAGTATGTGTAGACTCTGACGATGTACATCCATGAAAAAGCCTGTGATGGGTGAAGTACTGGATAAAGGGTAGGCACACAAATGTTTTCTTTTTTGGAGACACTCACAACACCTTCCTTATTCTATGGCTAACAAGACATTAAAGCAACTTTATTCACAAATGGCTAGCTCCTGCCACTTGAGGGCTTCTTACATTATTAAAACAGGAGTAGAATGGCAAGAAATAAAATGTAATCTAGCAACAATGCTTTGTGTAAATTTACAACCTTTGTAACAGGAGAATTATACAATATATGATTAAATTGTTGATCACAACTTGGGACCTTAACAAAGCTATCTTTTTACTAAATAGTCCTGCTTAATATGTGTTCCTAATCATGGACTCTCTGGCCTGTCTGTTTCAAAACCCTTTCATTCTTTCCATTGTTTCTAAAAGTCTTGAGACAGGAATATCTTTAGGAACAAGCTCCTGGCTGCAGTTGTATAAATTGCCTAGCACAGGTGGGTCAGTTTATGTGATAATGAAAATTGTGATTCAGATACAGATTTATCTGCATTAAAGAAGGCCTTCATTACTGACTACATTGCATGTCTGTGAATTCCGATCTCATGCTAGCAGCACTTTGCAGTGGTAGGGTCCTCTGGAGACCTATGCATAACGTTGGTACAGGCACAATACCTCTCAACTGTCCAGACATTTGCAGAATGTCCCTAATGTGGCGTTACATATATTTACTCTATCCCCTGTAGATTTTTACATTTCCTGGTAAACCACTGAGGATTACAGTCTGTGTCAGTAATGTGAGATGTTAGAGTTTAATGCTACTTATTGTTTAGAAAATGCTTTATGATGCAAAACCCATCATTCTGTTAAATTTATAATTGACTTGAGTAATATTTAAAAATTGTCCCTGTTTTTGGCCATTCATTCCAACATTATTATTGGCTTTGTCCAAAATTCTTGAACAATGAAGTTGAGAAATAAGACCGGCACCCACCCACGTGCAACCACATTCAGACATTCACATACACTAATACACTCACCACACTCACACCCAGACATTTACACATTCACTCAGCATCACACCCCACTCGATCTGAATCATGGCCACTCTCCCCCATTCACCCTTACAGATAGCCACACTCTTGACCTCTTACCTAATCCCCTCTCCATACTGTGATCTCCAGGCAGAAGCACATATGGACATGCACCTCCTACTGCTACAAACATATGCACATCTCCAAAGAACTTCACTGAACTTCTCTGCACCACTGTGTCTTCCACTTACTTCAATGGGTGCCTGTTGTCTTTTGGCTGAGAAGTTTTTTGACTGACTGTGGCAATTTATGCTGCTTAGTGATTCTCTAAATTGCTTGGCAGTGCAAATTGGTAGCCAAAGGCATTTCAAGGGAAGAGCCATGAGTAATTAGCATTAGTAACTCCCAAAGATTCCTTAATACCATGCTAGTGAGGCCACCCTGTATGCTGATGCTTCTTCTCATGGAAAACCAGTTTGGTATGTTGGTGTCTGGATCTAAATTGGTTACTGTGAGTAGTTAGCTGCTCATAGTAAGGCTTATCACCTGCAGTAAACTTTCTGAATATCAGGGATAGTTCTTTTCCCACTTAAACTGGACCTTTTTTTCTCAGTTATGCATTTTACTCATTGTATCAGTGTCTTTCAGTCTAATATTTTTTTTTCCTTTTGTTGCATTTGTAGCCATATCACTTCCACTGGAAATTCTGTTATTTACTCAGTAGCCTTCTTCGGATTATACACATACATTCTCTCCCATTCCAAGAGATCTTTAAACTTGTATGGAATGATAATTTAAATCTTCTCATTCACATTTATATTTAGCATATTTGCAGAGAGAGAGAGAACATTTTTAAATCAATTTTGAATAGTTCTATAACTCAAATGCTATTCTTCCAGCCACAGAATTTTCTGCCCGAATGCCACAGCTTCCACACACTTAGTCCCTCTCTCTCTCTCTCATAACAAGTGAAAACTCTGTCAGTATTGGTCTGTTTGTTTTTCCATGCAAAAACTCCATTTGTCCTTCAGTTTTAAGTAAATCCAGTCAGTTTCACCATTTTAGTCCAACAAATCAACTTTTTTCTTTGAATTCTAAAATGAAAGATGATCATAAGTTACATTTTCCTACTGCCTCATCTTTCAGCCCAGTGAGGTGTAGCTTAATTTAGCCAGGTTATTTAGCTGTCTCTGTTGCTTTCTCTTGAATCCCTTCTTTTTGCTGCCAGCCTGCTGCACCATAACCCGTTGCTCATGCAGACGTTCATTCTCACTGGTAGGCTGTTGTCTTGGCCGGGGAAAAATGGGTGTGTGTGTGTATGGCTGTGTGTCTATATATATATATATATATATATATATATATATATGTGTAGATATATATATATATATATATATATATATATATATATATATATATATATAATATGTGTGTGTGTGTGTGTCTACATATATATATATATATATATATATATATATATATGTGTGTGTGTGTATATATGTATATATATATATATATATATATATATATATGTATACATATATATATGTATATATATATATATATATATATATATATATATATATATATATATATATATATATATATATATATATATATATATATATATATATATACACACACACATATAAGTCCAATCAATATAACACTGGAATACAACAGGAGTGTGCTGTATAAAATCCAAATTATTAAAACACCAACAAACAGCACAATAAACACAGCCAGGATCAATCAACAAATCCAATACGCTGTTCAAACTTTTACTTGTTTCAAAATACATTCAAATCACAAGCAGCTACACAGTTCTTGGTATATACGCTCAAACTGCAAGCAGCTGACGATAAGCGATGAACAGCAAAGGTGTACTATCACACTTTTAACTTTCTAGAGCACAGCTTAGTAGCTCCGTATCTCCATATCACTCAGGCATGCCATATGCAATATATTTTCTATTGAAGCATATACTCAAGCCAAGCACTAAATAGTACTAAATAATCCATAAATGTATTAAAATAGCAATAAAACAATAAAAAGGAAGAACATAGGATAAACGCTTTCGAGTCACCACCACGACCCTTCCTCAGATCCTTATAACTGATATTACATCATTTCCTTCTTTTAAAATGGCAGGTTTACACCAATAAGGCAGTCTATTGCATAGTCACACCTACTCAGACAGGTGTGTCATAAGTGCCTCTTCAGTCTCCGACTTTTCAAGGCAGGTTTCATAGGGAATGCTGTATTAAGTCCTGGTTTCTGATGTGGTCTAAGCTTTCCAATCCAAAACATTTCCTCCTGCTCAAGTCTGGTGTTAATATTACCCCCCCCTTTTGAGGCAAATACAATTTTCAAGACTCTAAACATAAAGTTGTGTCCCACATTGTCTCTAACATGTTTCGCAAGTGGGTTCTTATAATCCCTTAACCTTATGTCACTAACATGTTTGGACATTTTCTTTCATTTGTCTCACAGTTTTTCCAGTGTAGAAATTGCTGCATGCAGAACATGTAGCCAAATATATGATGTTCTTGGTTGTGCAGTCAGCATAAAAATTAGTAGTATATTTCTTCTTAGTAGTTGGATGTTCGAAGCAGCTATCAGTACATATAAATTTGCACATTGTGCATCTTCTACAAGGAAAAGTTCCAATTCTTTTTGATGTGACATATGATTCCAAGCAGTTATCTTTACATAATATTGTTTTTAAATTCTTTGCATTCTTGAAACAAAATCTAGGTTTTCTCCTACCAATCCTTTGCATTCCTCATTTGACATTAATATTTTCCAGTTTTTCTTAACAATCTCACAGACTCCCTGAGTGTCTGTTGTGTGCGTAAGCGTCATCCTCAATTCTTTTTGTTCATTCTTACCATCGTAGATGTTCTCATATCCTCCTTTTAGGAATGGTTTCCCTTTGCCATGTCTCCCCATAATTACTTGTTGTTTCACTTCAGACACCTCCTTCTCTTCATAGCCTCTCACCTTCAGATGTTCAGACAGATCATTCATAGCTAGACCAATAGTGGCATCATTTGAATGTATCCTTGAAGTTCTTAGGAACTGTCCTTTAACTATATTTTTATGAGTATACCTCGGATGCATACTGCGGTGGTGGTGCTGTGGTAGCATTGTCGCCTCACAGTAAGACGCTGTCCGGTTCGATTCTCAGCAAGAGCGTCTTCTGCGTGGAGACATGCGTGAATGGGCGTACCTTCGTTGAAGGTTGTGCGTCAGGCCTGGCAAGCCAGTACGTAAAATCAACTGCCATTCATTAGCGGACCGGAGTTCCGCTGTGGCGACCCCTAACTGGGAAAAAGCCGAAAGACACAAACAAACCTTGGATGCATACTATTTCTTGGTAAGATGTTGTTCTTCCAACATTCTTTTCTGTAAAGGCTGGTCTCTATAATGCCTTCTTCATTTTGTGAAATACGCACATCCAAAAAATCCATTTGCGTATTGCTATACGCCATAGTAAATCTAAGGAAGCTTGTGCTGTCTTCTAAATATGCATGACAATTTGTCAATTCCATAGTTTCTCCTTCCCACATAATATATATATCATCTACAAATCTTTGATAGACCCTCAAATAATTCTTCCAAGGGTTGTCTTGATGAACCACTTTATTTTGCCATTGCGCCAATACTATATTTGCATAGCTATTGGAGCATGGCGTACCCATAGCTACACCACAGAGCTGTATATAAAATTTTCCATCAAACATGAAGACATTGTTATTTAAGATCAATTCCATCAGACTACACAACACTGTAACCTGCCTTTCACCATATGTGCCTTCATTCAGTAAAAAATCCCTTAATGCTGTAATGCCATAGCTGTTAGGGATACTAGTGAACAGATATTTGATGTCCATAGTAGCCATAAGATGTTTTTCTCCATTTCTCTTTGTATTATTATATTCACTTAATTTTCCAAGAAACGACTTTGTATCTTTTAATACAGCTGGAGTGTTCTCTAAGATTTTCTTGATGTGGTATTCCACATAGATGGACTCAGGCTCTGTAATCAATCCAGCTCCAGCCACAATTGGCCTCATTGGAGGTTTCTGCAGGTCTTTATGTATCTTCGGAAGGCATTTGATCATCGGCACTAGTGGATATTCAACCTGCAAGTAGCTACATAGTTCCACTGTAATCTGATTCTGCTCCTTCATTTCCTCCAGGTACAGCCTCAATCTCATTTTAATCCTTTCTAACTCATGCTCACTGATCTCTTTATACAAGGTAGCATCTTGCAGGAGAGTTCTTACATCTTCCTTATATCTCACAGTGTCCATCAAGACAACCCCTCCGCCTTTATCTGCGGGTCTAATCGTTTTTTCTTCATTCTCTTCTAACTCTTTTAAAGCTTGTTTTTCCTCCTTAGTAGTGTTGTATATTCTCCTTTTATTATTCTGTAAGTAATCAATAATTTTTTGTTCACAGACGTTAATAAATGTGTCTATGACAGCATTATTTTGTGGTATGAAGCTGCTTGGTTTCTTAAACAAATTTATTGCAGTCACTTTACTGTCTTTGTACATGCTTCTCAGCATAACATCTCTCCCAAATGTCCTCAGACTTAATATTGCTTCATTATCATCCATGCCTCTCGTGGGTATAAATTTCAACCCCTTGTTTAAAATATTAACATATGCTCTTGTCAACTCAAAAGATGAGAGGTTAAAAACCAGAGATTCATTATTCCTTTCATCTACTGTTCCTCTACATATGACCTCCTTCTTTTCCTTCCTCTGCTTAATGATCTCATCTCCTTCCTGTTTCTCACTTCTTTTATTTGAAATGGGAGTACTGGAAACCCCCCATCTTTCATGGTATTCTTAGATACAGCTCCTGGATTCATTCCTTCTCTTTGATTATTCATATTGTGAATTGAGCTAGAGGTATCCAATATCCGATTAGTGGACTGCACTATTCCTTGTGTAGATACAATGTCCATATGACTCATCACTTGGGCTATCACTGTTCTTATTTGCTTTATCTTTGTTTCCATCAGCTACATTAGATGGAAACCTTCTTGCAACTCTCTGTGGTTGTTTATTATATGATTCATTCTCTTTAAATATTTGCTGTTCTTTATTGAAGTCCCTTGACCAAGTGAAAACATCCCCTCTCTTAAAATCAGCATAGTCTCTTTTAATTTTCTTAGTCTTTATTTGTTCCAACTTGTTATCATGTAACGAGATCTTATAGTATATCTCCTCTAACTTTGAGGTACAAATTTCACTCTCAAATTCCTGTTCCAAGTATGCTTGTAAACCTTCTATTTTCTTCACTAATTCTTTTTCTCTAGGTAAATAGCATAAATACATACACACACACACAAATATAGATAGATGTAGGAGCACTACTTCCCATCAAAATGGAAACTTGTCAACATGTGTTGGGCTGTGTACTACAGGAACTAAAAAAGGAACTGACACCTCACCTAAGTGTCGTGTTTAATCATGGCCTCACCTCAGGCTTCATGCCCACTGAGTGGCGCAGTTATCCCACTCCACAAGGATACTGGGAACTACTGCCCCATCAGTCTGACGAGCCTGATCTGCAAGGCCATGAAATGTATTATCATGGAACTTATAAACAAACAAAGACATTGGCAACCTTCAAACACTGTACCCCACCCAGTTTGGGTTCGTGAAGGGCCCATCTTGTCTCCTGAACCTGACTGACTTATTCAAATCAGTCTCCAGAGCTGTGGACGAGGGTAAGGCAGTCCACACAGCCCATCTGGACCTCGCCAAGGCCTTCGACACCATCCCCCACTCTGGAATAATAGATAAACTTACTAAGCTGGGCATTAATCCCTACATCACTCGATGGGTTGCCAACTGGCTTGCTGACAGAACCCACACTGTAAAAGTAGCCGACTCCAAATCCAGCTCCAGACAAGTGGAGTACCTCAGGGTTCAGTCCTGGGACCGCTATTGTTTGGCATCTGCTTCTCTGAAGTACAGGCCAACACTAAGGGACTCTGGCTAACAAAGTTCACAGATGACTGCAAACTGGGAGCCATTATTGAATCCCCAAATGATGTGGATATTCTGCAAAAAGACCTTACAGAAACAGATGCTTGGTGCCAGAGCCATGGGCTCAAGCTCAATGCCAAGAAATGTATAGTTATCCCCTTTGGGGGAAGAAACATGTACCCATGAATTACCACACAGGTGGCAGTACACTAAACACTGAAAGTGTGATAAGAGACTTAGGGACGCAGGTGGACAGTGGTCTCACCTTCAATAGCCACATCGGCACAACAGTCAGGAAATCTTTCTATGTGGCACACTTCATCACAAAGGGCTTTTCATCCAGAAAAAAGGGGGTCATTGTCCCACTGTACTCATCCCTCATTAGACCCATTATAGAATACAATGCCCTGTTTGGTATGTACCTCTCAAGACATCTGCAACAACTGGAAAGACTGCAGAAGTATCTCACTAAAAGAATCACAGGCCTAGAGCAGATGCCCTATGCTGACAGTCTAAAAAAAACTCCAGCTATACTCTGTCGCATATTGTCTACTCAGAGGCGATCTCTGCTTAACATACACCCCAGGATCATGTCAATCGCCCTGCTAGATAGGGGTCCAGGGAAGTAAATATTGTGGAAGAAATAGCCAGGGAATTGTTATGGCTAGGCTTGTATAGGCCCTAGGGCCAATAGCCTAGTACCATCCTATGAACCTACGTGTCAGAGCTGGTTCAGCTGATCGAATATCAGCAGATCGAAATATACTATCTTTACCAGTACAAGATCATGATACAATGGGGATCAGGGAATATGACCTTTTCCCTACTGTAGCGTGATCTCAGAGTTGGTATATACAATTAGCAGGGGGTATGGGGGTGCAGGGGGGCTTGCCCCCTTGCAAATTTTTTTTCCTATCTTTGGTGTATCGATGTTTTGGTTTTCAACAATTGGGTGTCTGTCGATGTAGGAATAATTAATTGTTGTTTCACTGGAAGGTTATACTTCCATGTGTAGATATATATATATATATATATATATATATATATATATATACATACACATGCACATATATATATATATATATATATATATATATATATATATATATATATATATATATATATATATAGGTTCCTATCAAACTGCAGTGGTGGTGCTGCGGTAACGTTGTCACCTCACAGTAAGACGTTGTCCTGTTCGATTCTCAGCTAGAGCGTCTTCTGTGTGGAGACATGTGTGAATGGGCGTACCTTCGTTGAAGGTTGTGCGTCAGAGCTGGCTACTCGGCACGTAAAAATCTACTCCCAATCATTAGCGGACCGGATGTATGTACGTATATATATATATATATATATATATATATATATATATATATATATATATATGTATGTATATATATGTATAAAATAGATGACTATAGGTGGGTAGCCTATGTATAATTATAGAATATTAAGTATTTCTTTTGAATTTTTTTGTCACTTTTGGCATCACATAGCATTGGGAATTCTCATCAGTATACTCAATATGCTAGATTTTGTGTGAGATCTTTACTCTACACCACATGACGTGAAGCCCAAACCACTGTTCGCTCCTTTTTTCATGCCCATCCTTATAGTATTTCCATGTTTTAATAAGTCTCTGGATAAGCTTCAGAACTTCCTGGAATACGGGTTCAAGAAGGACCTCAGACTTTGTCTATGTCTTCTACAGTGCCCTATTTTGTTGCATCTTTTGGTTGTGCAGGTGGTTTGGCTGTGGATGTACCTGCTCAGGATGTCATGGCAGAGTGTCCTCCCTGAAGGGATCTTGAATGCAGATTTCTTTATGAGGGTGCTATTTGGCCAACCCACTCAAGAACTGGTTGATGACCTTTTGCTGAGGAGGCAGGCTCTTGCCTCTGTGGTGGACATTCACAGCCCTCTCCTTTCATTTGCTTTTCCATGTCTTGCCATCTTCAAATGAGAGGTCTCTTTGCCTTAGAAGGAAGGCTTTGAAGCATCTCACAGTTTAGCATCATTCAGTACTAGCATATTCACCAAAGATGACCCCAGTGGCTGCTTCTCTGCAGTCTTTGCTCTAGTCTTGGACTGGATGTGTAGCAGCAGTATTCTTGACTGATGGTGACCATTCAGATAGGTGATGTGTTGCATGGGGAGTTTTGCTGTGCCCACATACTACATGATGCACTGTGACTGGAGTATTAGTCATCCTGTACTTAACAGGAAGTGGAGAATTGTTTCCTAGAAAAAAAAGAGAAGATTGTATTTATATAGGCATGTGCATTCCCTGGCTCTGTGCTTGCCTGCGACTTTGATGGGTTAAAGTTCCTTTGTATTTCTCACAAGTGTTACTTCCTCATTGTTGCTTTCGACTGCCAGGCTTGTACAGTAGATCTGTGATTTTGTAGAGAGGCAGCTGTAGTGGGTCCCAGGCATAAGCATTTTTAGATGGGTGATGGATACTCCAAAGTGCAGTCACAAAACAATGAAAGGTGTAGTTTTTGTGAAAAGATCGAGATTTTAGTATCTTGGGAAATTACCCGTTAATCGGAGGTTCAGAGATATTGGAGTTAGTATAATAAGTAGCATACTTGGGGGAGGGGATGGAGGGTTTGAGAAGCCTCTCTGCAAAGATGCTATAAAAGTATTTTAGTGAGTTTTGAATTTTGCTCTGTTTATTTGAACTCACTGCTGAGTGATTGGTGAGTAACAGTCAAAAGTGCAATGTGTAAAATTTCTGTCATGGTACCACTGTAGTTGAAGGCCAACCTTGAGTTTCCTGGGCGAACAAAGGTCTTGATCTTGCTGATGATTAGTCAACCTGTACTCTTCATGCTGGAGGAAACTGATGCAGTCTCCACTGAGAGTGAAAGCATTCTCTGTGATCATTGACTCATTGACATCCTGGGCCATTTGCAACTGATGTCAGACCATGACACATACAAAGACATAATGTTCAGCTAGGGTGAATGTGTTCGTGACATTATATCCATATTCTCAAATTTCTTGAGGCTGCTGCTTCAGAAGGGGTTGTGATTGCAAAGTGGCTTACACTGTGGACGATAACTGTTCTCATTTACAGCCACTGCATATGGAGCTGCAGTTCTCAACGTATGACAGCAAGCTATATGGCAGGATGGAAGGTGCCATAAAATCATCATGATTGTAGTGCTAAAAGACTGCCATTAGCAAGGAGTGCACACAAGTAGCAGTAGCATCTCCTAGTCAAGAAATAGCCATGTTATCTCTGCAGTGGTGGTGGTGCCACCACTAAAATGCGCTCTCTTGTGAAACAACCGCAAATGAGTGAGATCATTTACTGCACTCTGCAGAGGGCTGAGTGTCCTAAACTTTCAGCAGTATTGGAGAATGGTACCACTGTCAGATGGTGTATGCTGTACGTATACTGTCTACCACTGTTATTATCATATGTGCCATCCATGATTTGGTACTAATCTTTGTGCTGTAGCTGTAGAGCTGGTTTTACAGTGAAACAGAGAGATTCCACATGATGACAACACAAGGACTTTTCTGTAGTTGACTTTCAAATGAATACTACCTATATTCATAGCTGGGCATCTCCAACAAGTATAATCTACAAACGTATGATGTGTCCATGTTTTGGCTGCATTATATAACATATTGTCATACTGTTTGGACCTGTATATTAATTGTGTTTTGTACAAATGAAAACCTCCATGCACACAACTTGTGCTATGGTCTGATATCCCAATTCATGAGGTATTATATGATCTGTGCTACTGGATGTCACAGTATACCTTGCATTGAGTATCAAGATATTGTTGGCAATTCAATGTGATTAGGAATGTGAGGCTGAAGATCTCTATCAGGAGTACTGCCTGACCTATGCCCATGTGTACTGTGCCTTCTGTTAGATGTCAAGTTGATAGAGGCTTATCTGTATGCTCTTTGAGTACTACCTTTGATTTATGTTGCTCTTGCTGATATTTACAATGGCTGCTAATTTGCGAGTGTTTCCCCATGCTGATGCCTGTGCTGGGCCATCATGTTGTTTAGTACGCCACACACCAAGGAGAATTTGCTGGCCAAATGGGATGCTTTTAAGTCACGTATCTAGGCAAGTTTTATGCTAGTTACACCTTTCTTCACCAATTACATAGAGATGCCATATAAAAAATCATCAGTCACAGATGTAGATGATAACCAACATAACTTTTGTGGAAGAAACATAATGAGTATATAGTTACTTGTATGTCTGTAATGTGTGTCTGATACCTTTTCTCATCAGTGATGTAGTAGTGTTATCTAATCCTAGTCAGAAGTGTAGCTGGTTCAACCAGTGCCCCACCCTCGCTCCACACAGCAAAAGAAAAACAATTAATTTTAGTAAGCCAGTCACTACATTGCAAGCAATTGGCTTATTACAGTTAGATCAATGCCCCCCCCAGCTCTTCCATTGAAGACCAAAAAAAAAAACCCAGACTTTCCTTCTACTGGAACACCAGCCACGTAGCCAGATGCACAACATGCCCCCAACCGCCATAGCCATTCAGGTATTTTTCTATTTTCTGTGCCTTGCCCCCAACTCTCCTTTAATATATTATATTAAAAAAAATAATTTCTTCTTTTAAACTGTAGCAAACAGCTGCCTATATCCTGCCTGCACAGAGTGCTATATCGCTCATATTTTAGTTTACCAAAAAAAAAAAAAAAACAGACCATTTTAAACTAAACAGTTGATGTGATGTCAATTTTAATTTATTCCTCAATGTGTGGGTTCTGCTCCGACTTGGCAATTACTCTAGCTTGTAGTCACTAGCAAACTCTTGAGCTCCTTTCTTACCCATAATGCACTATACCTAATGGCCCTCAGACCTCATTTGCCGCTTCCGTGACTAGACGTGGTTGACTGCTTCTCTCAAGCAATTTGGTTAAGATAAGTAAAATTTCTTCAAAACTTTGTCTGTTTGTTTAGATACATTAATCTATTTCTCAGAGTTTTTTGCTACCCTTACTAAACTTTTCTTTCCTTTGTACACTTGGTAGTGTATTTGACACTACCATCATTGGTAAGCCTTTCCTGCCCCCATTTATCCTTTCCCAACAAAGGTGTTTTACTTCTCTAATTTGTCCCTTATTTATTGATATATATATATATATATATATATATATATATATATATATATATATATATATTATATATGGCTCCACTTTGTCATTGCAAAATACTGAAATCCCGAATTTCAGTATTTCGAAATCACAAAGCCAAAAACCCAAGCACAACTCCGACAACACACAACCGCGAAATTCAAAATTCCGAAACTACGCTACTCCTACAGTACACACATAAACACAAAACTCCCCCCACAATCAAACAAATGCATATAAACTACATGTAAGCAGGGGGGCAAGCCCCCCTGTACCCCCCATGTAGGGGGGCTGCGCTGCCAACACACCCCGTACTTATATATTCTAACAATGAGATCGCACAAACAGAAACACAAACAAATCTCACACACACACACATCTTACATCCCTCACACACACACACACACACACACACACACACACACACACACACACACACACACATCACAGTCACAACACACATTTGCACACACTAAAGCCCTAACCAACATACTTACACACACAAACTTACCTAAATTAAACCCAAATATCCACACACCGCACCAGCGGAAGCGGAAACTCAAAATCTTCAGGATTTTGAATTTCTCTCTTTTTTCCGGTTTTGGAATTTTGAGTATTCAGCTTTGTTTATAGGTAGGTACTAGGCTATCTGCCCGAAGGCATTTATAAGCGTAGCCAAAATGTGTTGGCTTTCACCACCCCTTAGATTAGTTCCCCTGTGCCTCTGTCCAGCAGAGTCACTGAAGTGATCCCCGGGGTAAACTTTCTGTTTCCCATCCACTCTTCAAGGTTTCTCGTGAAGAGTGTTAGCGAGGAGCTCTGCCTAATGTAGATTGGAATCTTGTTCCAAAGCATGGGAAGTCTCTGGGACAGGAATCTATCCCTCCAGCACTTCATATTTATTGTTGTGGTGAGGTTTAGATCCCTAGAGCGAGTGGCTCGAGGAGATATGACTTTCTTTAGGTGGAGCATGTCCAACAATTCTGGGTTGGACATGGCCTTGTATGTCAGGCAGAGATCACCTCTCGAGTAGGCAGTATGCAACCATGTACAGCTCGGTTGTGATTTCGAAGTACTGAAATTCAGGATTTCAGTATTTCGAAATTACAAAGTGGACCCATATTATATATATATATATATATATATATATATATATATATATATATATATATATATATAAAATGTCTGTTACCTTACCTTAGCTGTTTTTTCTGCTTACTGTTTTTAGCTACACGTTTTTTTATTGGTGTTCTTCCCAGTTTCTTGATGTAATTGTTCTTACATTATGTCTGACAGAGGATTCAAGAAGTGTGACACGTGGGAAAAAAATGCCCTTCTCGGATGGCCACACTCTGTGAGTCTGTTTAGATGTGGAACATCTAGATCTGGAGTGCGATATTTGTTGTGGTTTTCATCCATGGGCTTTAACTAAGAGGAAAAACTAATATCAAAGGGTATGTTGCAAACTCCATTCTCTGATGCTTTATCTGGAGTTCCACCTCCTAAAGTGAAAGTTAGGGACCCTTCAAAAAGGTCCAGATCTGTAGAATCTTCTGCTTCGACGTCCTCAGAGCTGAAGAAAAAGAGAAAAACTGGAATCTAAATCTTCTGCGAGCCAACCGTCTTTAGATGAGAGCAAGTATCTTTCTAGTCTGAAAACTTCGGATCCAGAAAGATGCACTTCAGATCTGAAGCCATTGCCATGTATTCACACTCCGTGGATCTGGTACCCTGCAGTGTGCCCTCTTTTTTTCTTGAGTAGCACTCCCAAGTCCCCTTCGGTGGTGTCCTGACCGCCCTCCAGAAGTCTCATGGAGGCAGATGTGGAAAGGATGATGAAATTGTTCATGGAGCATTTTCAGAAGGGAGTCTTCACAGTTCCTACCCCTTGGGTCAGGAACACTGTCCGTCTACTACTCCACCAGTAACAACTTCTTCTCTGACCCAACCCATGGGGTTAGAGTCCTTGGATCCGAGTATTTCAGGCCCTTCTCTGTTGGAACCAAAGACAGCTTTGTCTTCAGATCTGACTGATACTCTAAGCACTCTGACTGACATCTTCTGATCTGGATGACTTCCAGGTCAGATCTGAGGGGATAGGATCAACTCTGATGTTTTTGGAACTGTCACTTCCTCTTGGAGCTTCGACATTGGATAGCTCAACTCCAGCTTCTGCCTCGGGTGGACAGCTCTCTTAACAGAGGGAACTGGCTTGCCAGAAACTTGTTTTCTTGGCTACGTTGGCTTCCTTCTGTCTGGAGTGGTTGGCTTTCAAGGTTGTGAAGAGGGTTTTCTCTGCTTCAGCAGATCAGGCAGGTCCTACCCCCTCGGACCCACCCTCAACATCTCAGCTGACTTTGCAGTGTGATCCTCAGCATTCTACTCCACTGGGACAGGCAGCCCAGAGCTTCCAGACCAGCCAGCTGGGTATTGTTTTCTCTTCTGATACTTCTCTGGATCATCCCACTGAAGAAGTCTCTAGGAAGAGGACATTTAAAAGGAGACACTTTGGAATCCTCGCAGGAGTCCATCATCAAGGATACTGACTTTGATGAGGGAGAAGGGTCTCCCAAATCACCACCCAATGATGTCTCACTTAAACAGAAGGGTGGTTGGTCTGCCCAAAACCCAACAACTGAAGAGTCAGTATTTCTGGATGCCTTTGGAACTTGTCCATCTACCTCCTGGCTCACTCCACCCACCAATCAACTTATTGGTTTGGTTTCTAAGCAAGCGTGGAAGGAACCTGATACAGTTGAACCAATCCCCCAAGACCAGACAGGATCCTGGCTCTACCAGTAGGTAGGGAACATTGGACTAAGGGAGTACCGTTTGATGTAATGGTCATGGTGGCAGCTACAAAGAAAAAACTCACAGAACAAAGTAACACCATCTGTCCACCTTAATAGAGACTGGACAGGTTTGGAAGCAAGTTTATGCTTCAGTTACATTTGCTGTCCGATCACTGAACTACTTGGCACACTTCATGAGATTAGAAGTGGACTTTATTAAGGAACTTTCAAACTCCCTTTCAGGGGCCAGTACTGCAGAGGCTCAAACTTCTGTGGCTTCACAGTTGGCTACCCTTCAATCTATTGTTAATTTGCCATGAGGGTCATCTTGCTGCAGAAGGTGCCTCTAGGACTGCAGGTTCAGGCATTTCCATCAGGAGGCATGCCTGGATTTGCTTGTGTGATTTTGTGGAGCTCTTCAAGTCATCTTTGTCAGTGCTTCCTTTGATGGCTCGTCTTTGTTTGGCCCTACAGTAAAAGACACACTCTGCAGGTGTGAGAAAGATGGAAAGATCCTATCTTTAGTGGAAATAAATTTTTCGACTCCTCAATTTACCTTTTCCAGGAATCAACGGAGTGGTTGAAAGATCTGGTTCAGGAAGTCTTGGGTCCATTCCTGGACACACATAGAAGTAGTTTCCCCAGAGGCAGAGGGGGAGCGATACCAGCAGCAGACGCCCCCCTGGCAGAGGAGGCCTGCAAAACCGATGGTCTAGAGATACATTTTCCAGTGGACCCTTTCAGTGCTCCTGAAGGGAGGCCCAGTTGCCTTCCTCTGGAAGCAGTCAGGGGTCCCTTATCTCTGCACCAGGAAGCCTGGCTAAACATAACAAAGGATACTTGGGTGCAGAGAATGGTTATATATTATTCCCTGTTCTCTTCCATCCCTGTTACTCAGGAAAATCCCTGATGTTCCACCCAAACAGAGGGAAGCAGCAGCACTGGAAATACAAAAGCTGCTAGAAAAAGAGTCTCATCCAAGAGGTTCCTCCATACCAAACATAATCCAGAACCTACTCAGAATATTTCTTAGTGCCAAAGAAAATGGGATTGGAGACTGATTTTAGATCTCAAGTGTGCTGAACACATTTGTTCAACACACCAAGTTATGGACGGTCATGATTGTCCATTCTGCCCTTTCTGAGTGAGGATGACTGGATGTGCTCGATAGACGTTCAGGATGCGTACTACCACATAAAAATGAACAGACGATCCAGAAGGTACTTGCACTTCCAGCTGGGAACCAGTCATTACCAGTTCAGAGCACTGCCCTTTGGTTTCACCACAGCCCTCAGGGTGTTCACAAAGTACATGGCAGTACTAGCAGCTCAATTGAGACTGCAGTGATTCTGCATGTTTCCATATTTGGATGAGTTGCTCATTACCGCCCTGACCAGGCATCAGCTGATACAAGCACTATACCAAGTGTTGCAGACTTGTTCAAATCTTGGAATAAGAATCAATTACAACAAATCTCAATCACTACTGACTCAGACATTGGAATTCATAGGAGCAATGTTTAGCACAGTATCTATGGTAGCATCTCTCCCCCTTTCAAGACTACAAACAATAAGAAATCTGGTTAGGGAAGAATTTTAGCTCACTTGATTCTGCAAGCCCTAGGATCAATGTCAGTGGCAATAATCTTAGTTCCTTTAGCAAGATATCACACGAGAATTCTGCAGTGGTTGCTACAAACTCAGTGTTCAATTCTCTCTCAAGCCGTCCTAGTGGATGCAGTCACAACAATTGTTGCAAATCATCCTTTCATTCTCCCTCAGCCCAAGGCCATAGTGAACACAGACATTTCCCAGATTGGGGGGGCATTTTCTGGGGAAGACAGTCCAAGCCACTTGGTCCCCCGAAGAGGCCAACTTGCATATCAGTGTTCTGGAAATGAGACCAGTGCTTTTGGAATTACAAGCATTCCAAGACACTCTCCCTCTCAGAACAACTGTGATCCAAAAGGACAACATGTTAGTGGTTTGGTACATCAACAAACAAGGGGGAACTAAATCTTACTCCCTGTGTCAAGAAGCCCCTGAAGGTGTGGCAATGGGTGATTTACTCTAACTGCTTTCTAATTGCCATTCACATTCCAGGGAAGTCCAACGTGATAGCAAACAAACTGAGCAGGTCCATCTTACTACCTCATGAGTGGTTTCTCAACAGCAAAGTGACAAACATGATTTGCTGTCAGTGGGGCCAGCCTTGCAGCAATCTCTTTACATCTCCCCTAATCAGCAAATGCAATAACCTTTTTTGCCCTAGTACCCCCACCAGGTGAGTCACCAAGGGATGCTGTACTCCACGATTGGCCCACTGGTTTTCTGTACGCTTGTCCCCCAACTCCTTTAATTCCCAAATTCCTTCAGAAGGCAGCCAGGTTGAAGAGCAGTCATCCTCATTGCACCTTACTGGCCACAATAAAATTGGTTCCCCTTCCTTTGGCCTCATCTTTGATACCCACCTTATATTCTGGAACCAATTCCAGTCCTTCTGTCTCACCTGACAGTCATGAATCACCCGGACATCTCAAACCTCAAACTGACTACATAGTTTTTGCAATTCCATTAACATCCAGACAGCCTAGCTCTCTTTGCCTGTCTGTTCCATTCTGTTATCTTCCCGTAAACCCTCTACAAGAAAACTCTACAGAAGTAAATGGAGAAGATTTATTGGGTAGAGCAGAATCAGGTAGAACCATTCTCAGCCCCGATACATTCTGTACTTGAATTTTTAGCGAGTTTATTTAATGAGGGTGCTAGTTCATTGACTGTTAAAGTCAAGCTCACAGGCATTTTTAATTTCCGTGTGAGATTTCAGAATTATTCCCTGATTCCTCCAGAATATGCAAGGCATTTTTGAAAGGTACTCTTCTACTTAGACCTTCTTACAAAGATCCTATACCACCATGGGATTTTAATTTGGTACTGCAAGCCTTGGCACAGTCTCTTTTTGAACCTGCATCTAAATGTGATTTACAATTCCTGACCTGGAAGACTATTATTTTTAGTTGCAATTACATCTGCTAGAAGAATTTCAGAACTTCAAGCATTAGTTTCTAAGCCCCCATATTTGATTTTCTACAAGGACAGAGTCACCTTGCATACCAGTGCTTCCTTCCTACCTAAGGTGGTGTCAGAATCCAACATTAACCAAACCATTAACCTGTCAGTATTCTTCCAAAACTTTGCAAATAAAAGAAAATATATGCTACACTTATTGGATGTTCATAGACAATTTCTACCTGCATAGAACTAAACAAATTAGAAAGTCAGACCAGCTCTTTGTTTCCTTTGCACATCACAATATGGGCGAATCATTCACAAAAATAACTATAGCCAGATGGTTGATGGGATTGCATCTCTTTTGTCTACACTGAAGTGACTCTCCCCTACCAAAACCTTTAAAGGCTCAGTCAACTAGATCTATGGCTACCTCCACTGTATTCCAGTCTAGAGCATCCATGGGCCATATTTGTGTGGCTGCTACTTGGTCAAATCCTCATACCTAGATCTGGTCTCGTGGGTAAGAGCGGCCTTTGGCTCAACTGTACTCAGGAATATCCTTCCTTAGAGTCCTCCCAGGAATTTAGGGGGCTGTGGATTCTGTCCCATACATTGAGGAATGAATGAAAATTGCCAACATCAGATAAAGAAATTATGTACTTACCATAACGTTATATTTGTGTTGTCCATTTTCATTCTTTCTTAACTCTCCACCCTCCATCCCCCTCCATTTCTCACAAACAACTTCTGAAGGAATGAGACCTTTAAGGACACCATATGTCCCTTGTGTTGAACTCCAGTTATGGCACTTCTTTTATAGTTTTTCTGTCTCTCTCTCTCTCTCTCTCTCTCTCTCAAGGTGTAAGTAGGATGTGAGGGACATTAGGCATACTGCATTGTGGGTAGGAAAGGAGCTCAAGAGTTTGTTGGTGACCATGAGCTAGAGTAATGGCTAAGTTGGATCCAAGTGTTTCATCTGAACCCATAAGTTGAGGAAGACTTAGAATGGACAACACAGATGGAATGTTATGGTAAGTATGTAACTTCTTTTTTATTTTATACCCTGCCTGCAAGGAGTGCTACAGCGCTCTGGCTTTAGTTAGATTTTTTTTTTTTACTTTTAAACTATAGCAAAATGCTTGCTAGTACAGTTTAGACCACACATGGAGAACTACATTGCTTAGATTTGACTGCTTTTAAAAGCCAGTATTGCATTAAAGAAAGATTGGGATTGGCTGAGTGTGTCCCCCCCCAACACTTTGTACATGGGGCAGTTGCCCTTCTCTAGCTACACTACTAATCCTAGTAAATGACTGACTAAAAATGCATCATGCATACCCACATGGTTTCAGTCACATACTGATGTCATAGTGCGGAGGAGCTGACAGCTGATGTAAGAGTACCTTTTGTGGTTGATGTACCACTCGCCCTGTAGCATTTGTTGCCTTGTTGGCTGTGAATGCAGTTTGTTACACTCTGCTGGAGGACCTGTTATGACATAGAAGCTACCCACAGTCTTTTAGTTTTTTGATACTTTAGGGCCATGTGAGTGAACCTAGTGATCATGGAGACAGAGTAGGGTAGTATTCAAGAAGGTATGTAGTGGTCTGGATGCCATTGCTTGAGACAGATGGAATGCTGTTGTGGCCAGTATGCACAGGACTGGGCATATATTAGTCTTCTGAGGTAAAGACCATCCATGGGCTCTTTATGTGAGGATTTGCTTATGAGCAGATGCCACAAATGATGGGTAATCAGACTGACCATGTCTGTTTTGTATTGATCCAGGACTCCCTGCATAATCAGTCAGGGAATGATATCACAAATTGGCCTCTGTGACATTTTTCATTATAATCCTGTCATGACTAAACCACTAACACAAGAAAGAGTAGTCTGATAATTGTTGATGCTGTTCATAGTACAGATAGTGCAGAAATTTCAGTGTTCTGATGGTTATTTTTTTGCATCCTGGAAAAACGTATCATTCTTCTCTTAGAGGTTAGTCACAAACTAATTTTTTGTTCAGCTCCCTTTCTGAATCATGGCTTGCATTACAGTAAGTTCACTGAGCTAGTCTTATTTAGTTTAAGATTACCCATGTCTTGTACTGAATTTTCCTGGATTTTGTGAGAAGGAAACAGACCACATAGATGTCTGTTAAGTGTAGGGCCTAACGTGTAACGCATTTATACCTACAACATTGATTCTGCAGTACTAGTTGCATGCGCTGCCATGTCTCCTTCATGTTTATATGTTATCCTTTTGTAATGGTGCAGCTTAGTGACAGTACTGAATTTATGGTATTCAGTGCCATGATTGAGTAGTTTAAATGTGAGAATGTTTATTTCTTTAACTGGGTAAGTCACTAATCCTCTTGGCTGGAGCAACACTGTAGTACTGTCTGGCTTAAATGACTTGCTCAGAATTACACAGTTTGCATCTCAAAATTAAGGGGATTCATGCCCAGAAATAGATAACTAAGCTGGCAACTTGCAGCTTATAACCTTCTGAGCTGAAGTGACAGATTTTAACTGATATTCATAGGATTATAGGAAGTTAGTAGGCTATTGGCCCTGAGGCTCTTATAAGCCTAGCCAAGAGTTTAGCCCATGTTTAGACAAGTCAGCACCCAAAGCCCTTGTCCAGCAGGGACACAGGTGGAATCCCAGGGCTGTATTTTCTGTTTACCATCCAGTTATCCAAGTTGCGCTTGAAAAGGGATGATGAGGTACTCTGCTTGACGTGGAGAGGGAGTCTATTCCACAGATGGAGGAGTCTCAGGGACACAAATCTGTCCCGCCAACAAGTCCTATTGATGTCACAGACCAAGTTGAGGTCGCACGTGCGGTTAACTCGAGTGGAGCTTGAATACAGATATGCAGCAGTCCCATCAAGGCGGGGTCTGAGATTGCTTTGTATGCTAGACAAAGGTCACCTCTGAGGAGTCTGTATGAAACTGAGTAGAGGGAAAGGCCTTTTAGCCTATCTGTATAGGGTAAATGTTTGAGGCCCTGGATTCTTTTGGTGAGGAACCTTTGTGGTCTGTCCAGCTGCTGCATGTGCTTTGTGAGGTACATGCTAAAGGGGGCATTGTACTCAATAATTGGCCTTATAAGGGAAGAATACAGGGATGTTATGACCTCCTTGTCCCTGAATGAGATACCCTTTCTTATGAGGTGGGCCATGTAGAAAGCTTTCCGTACAACGGAAGCAACATGGTGGTCAAAAGTCAGGTTGCTATCAACCTGGCTGCCCAAATCCGTCATGACCGATTGCATGCTTAGGACGTTGTTATTAATGTGATAATATGTGGGGATGTCACTCTTCCCCAAAGGGGATGATGATGCATTTTTTTGCATTCAGCTTGAGGCCATGTTTCTGGCACCAGTTATTTGTTTGGGTGAGACTCTCTTGGAGGACGTCCACATCTCTTGGGGAATTGATGACAGCACCCAGCTTGCAGTCATCTGCAGACTTAGTCAGCCATAGCCCACTGGTTTTGGCCTGCACCTCAGAGAAGTATATCCCGAACAACATAGGCCCCAAGACCGATCCCTGAGGTATGCCTCTTGTTACGAGTTTACTGCTTAAGGTGGCTTCCCCTATTTTGATTAGGTGGATTCTATCAGTGAGCCAGTTTGCTGCCAGTCTGATAACATATGGATTGATGCCTAGTTGAGAAAGTATATCTATTATGTCTGAGTGGAGAATAGTGTTGAAGGCTTTGGCCAGATCAAGGTAGGCGGTGTGCTCTGTCTTCCCCTTGTCCATGGCTTTGGTGACTGTCTCAAAGAAGTTGACCAAATTTAACAGACATGACCTCCCCTTGACAAAGCCAAACTGTGTGGGGTTGAGTGTTTGGAGGTTGCCAATGTCACTGTTGATGATGTCTATGATAATCCATTCCATGGCCTTGCAGATCAGGCTAGTTAGGCTGATGAGTCTGTAATTTCCCGGATCAGTGGATGCTCAACCTTTGTGTAAAGAGATGACAGTGGCTGTCCTCCACTTGGCTGGGACAAAGCTGGTACTCAGGCTTTGGTTGAATAGGTTGTTTAATGGTGCTGCAAGTTCATGCCCGAGTTCATGTAGGATGCAGCTTGGGATGTTGTTGGATCCCATTGAGGCTGTATTTTTTGCCTTTGAGAGGGCAGTGATGAGCTGTTCCCTAGAGATAAAGGGAAGGGGGTCAGGTAATAGGGATGTCCTGATTTACTGATGGGGGGGGGGGTGAAGTTTTCACTGAATCAGTAGGTTGGCTATTTCTACAGCATGTGTGTAGGTGTCCTTGACTACCAGTTCTGAACAGATCTGGGTGCTTCCTTTGAGACTGCGGACATATGTGAAGAAGGCGTTATGATTGCCTCTAGTAGATGTGGCCAAATTAGACTCGAAGTTGGCTTTAGAGGATTTCACTAGTGCTCTTATTTGCTTGTTCAGGCGAAGGAGAGATTTATTCCGATTGGGCACCTGCTCTTTCTTGGACAGCAATTTTTTCCTTTTGTTATATAGTTTATTTATTGCAGATGTCCACCAGACAGGTTTTTCTCTTCCTTGCGGAGAATGATTTTGTCCTGTCAGGTATTCCTGATTCCATGCATCTATATTAACTCAGTGTGCTAAGGCAGTCAGTTGCGTTACATGTCAAGACGAAAATTATTTTCTGCTATTTATATTGCTTTTGACTGCAAGCTACAGGAAACCTGCTCAGTGTACTAGCACTTAAAAATATAATACTTTTTTTTAACCAATTGCCTGCAAGTGTTAACTGATTAATACAGACAGTTATGAATGCACTGAAGTCATATTTTGGCTTGTGGTATATTTAGGCGTCACAATAACTACTCCTTGAACACATTTCCTTTCTGTTGTGTGCCACCACATATAAAGAAAGCATGACTTTCTTTATTTTTGTAAAGGTATTTCCATGCTATTTAGCTTTCTCAGTCAACTTTTTCAATGCAATTGCATGCACAGACGGTGAAATTTCATGGTGCATTCTTACTTTAAAAATGTATTTCCCTGGCTATTTTACCTCGTTGCCTATCCAAATATAATTGTTTTGACTCAAAAAAAAGCCTACAAACATATGTAGTCTTTCATTCTTTCTCTTTATTATAATGTATTACAGACTTGACAGAACACAAGTAAGGAGTGTCATTGAGGAGCACGAGCCATGGACTTTCAGTGGAAGAAGGGCTCGGAACATCCAGTGATTCTTACAGCAAACAACAATTCTGATTACTGACATTTTAAGTAAATTTAAAGATGATTTTGCATGAGAAGATAGGACATAATGGATTCTTTGCCATGAAATGATATTTTGGAAAGGCGCTGAGTTGTTTTGGTACCGATTTTTAAGAATGAGGGTGATTGATGTGCAGAGCTGTAGTAACTAGAGAGGAATAAAACTGATCAGTCACAGCATGAAGTTATGGGAAAGAGTAGTGGAAGCTAGGTTAAGAAGGGAGGTGATGATTAGTGATCAGCAGTATGGTTTCATGCCGGGAAACAGCACTACAGATGCGATGCTTGCTCTGTGGGTGTTGATGGAGAAGTATAGAGAATGTCACAAGGAGTTGCATTGTGTCTGTGGACTTGGAGAAAGCATATCACAGGGTGCCTAGAGAGGAGTTGTGATATTGTATGAGGAAGTTGGGAGTGGCAGAAAAGTATGTAAGAATGGTACAGGATATGTATGAGGGTAGTGCGACAGTGGTGAGGTCTGCAATAGGAGTGACAGATGCATTTAAGGTGGAGGTGGGATTACATCAAGGATCAGCTCTAAGCCCTTTCCTATTTGCAATGGTGATGGACAGGTTGACAGATGAGATCAGACAGGAGTCCCCATGGACTATGATGTTTGCCAATGACATTGTGATCTGTAGTGAAAGTAGGGAGCAGGTTGAGGAGACCCTGGAGAGGTGGAGATTTGCTCTAGAGAGGAGAAGAATGAAGGTAAGCAGGACTAAGACAGAATATGTGTGTGTGAATGAGAGGGAGGCTAGAGGGATGGTGAAGATGTAGGGAGTAGGGTTAGTGAAGGTGGATGAATTTAAATACTTGTGATCAACAGTTCAGTGTAATTGTGAGTGTAGAAGGGGGTGAAAAAGAGAGTACAAGCAGGGTGGAGAAGAGTGTCAGGAGTTATTTGTGACAGACTGGTATCAGTAAGAGTGAAAGGCAAGGCCTGCAAGAGGGTAGTGAGACCAGCTATGTTGTATGGGTCGGAGAAAGTGCCATTGACAAAAAGGCAGGAGTCAGAGCTGGAAGTAGCAGAGTTAAAGATGTTACGATTTGCATTGGGTGCAACGAGGATGGACAGGATTAGGAATCAGTATGTTAGAGGGTCAGCTCAGGTTGGACGGTTTGGCGACAAAGCCAGAGAGGCAAGAGTGCATTGGTTTAGACTTGTGCTGAGGAGGGATGCTGGGTATATTGGGAAAAGGATGATAAGGATGGAGCTGCCAGGTAAGAGGAAAAGAGGAAGGCCTAAGATAAGGTTTATGGATGTGGTGAAAGAGGACATGCAGGTGGTTGGTGTGACAGAGCAAGATGCAGAGGACAGGAAGAAATGGAAACAAAGGTTTCCGATGGTCAATGAAGGCTGAACAAGGACAGGAAAAAGTACTTAGTTATATCTGTGACTTGTTAGTTGGGTAATTTGTATTCTGAAGAAGTCTGTTCCAGACGAAAGTGGAGAATAAATAGTGTACGCTAAGTACTTGTTCCAGTCTTTTTTCAGCCTTCATTGACATCAGAAACCTTTGCTTTTTGGAGTTAGTACTGTTGAGTCTGGGTTTCACGTATTTTTATAAGAAATGGAAATAGATGATCCACTGTGACAACCCCTAATGGGAACAGCCGAAAGAAGAAGTTGATGATTTGGGCAGCATACAGTATAGCATGACAGTGCATATTCTCCAACTCATTTTGGTTAGAACAAAATAAGCATTAGGAAAAAAAGTTTTATAGTGCTGTAGGACATTGTTATAAGACAGCATAAAATATATAAATTTTTTCAGTTTCTTATCATAGTTGTCCTTTTAACACTGGCATTGGCTGTTTATTGATTTGATTTGATTACTATAAACTGTTGGCTAAAAACTGTCATGCTGTCATGCTATTCTGTATGCTGCGGTAGCATTGTCGCCTCACAGTAAGACGTTGTCCTGTTCGATTCTCAGCTAGAACGTCTTCTGTGTGGAGACATGCATGAATGGGAGTACCTTTATTGAAGGTTGTGCGTCAGAGCTGGCAACTCGGCATGTAAAAATCTACTGCCAATCATTAGCAGACCGGAGTTCCGCTGTGGCGACCCCTAACCGGGAAAAGCTGAAAGACGCAACAACTATAAACTGTTGGCTAAATGTAATGCAAGAGTATTATATCCTGTAAAGGCTCTAAGACATTTCATAAACGTTTATTTATTTACCATTTACATGTGTGAGATTTGCTAGTAAAATAACTGAACATTTCCTAAATGTAAAGCAGTTCTGCTCTGCATAAAACCAAATATGAACATTCTTCCTGCATTGTTAATATTAGCTCTCCTATTTGCATTTTGTTCTTGTTGGTACTATTTAAATTCTGCTTGCTGAGTTGTTATGCTTTTGTATTGCTCCAGCTGAAGTCTATTCTACTGTGCTTATAATTTTGTATGCTATTGCATTTTAATGGTTATTGAGTTTGTACTGATTCTTGACTTGTATTTTGTATGTTTTATTTACAACATTTTCTGTAGTTCTTGTTTTGTAATGTTATTAAATATTCTCTTGCTTTGCTTTCAGCCTTTAACTCTTGTTCAGAAGGTGTGGCAACACTGGGGTACTTCAATGGTTCACTGTCAGTAACTGAATTAGGGCTGGAATGTCTTAAGTGGACCGACTTTCCTGATTACATCCAACAATACCCAAATCGCGGTTTAGGGGACCACAACTTCTGCAGAAATCCTGATAATATCTCCATGCCTTGGTGTTTCTACAGGGAAAACACAGGAACCATCAAATGGGCACATTGTGACTGCAGTCATGGTAAGACAAGACTGTCAGGTTCTTACTAAAGTACATAGAAAATGCTCATGAAATCTATTCCCTAACTTGTTGAAACATATGAGTGCCTAATAATAATCTGTCCAACTTAAAATTGGTATAATATAAAAAAATGAACATTTTTATATGGACCTTTTGATAGAGTTATAAAGGTTTTAAGAAATTTTGTGGATATTTCCTGTAGTATTTACAAGCAAAACATTATACAGAGATGACATTTGTACATGTTACCAAAATACTGCCCAAAGTTATCAGTAGGACTTGATTAATCCTTCTGCTGTATCTATTAGCAGTATAATAGAATTGTATAGCCAGCATTACAAAGCCATCAATGTGTCACGTTTTAGCAATCTCACACTGTATACAGTACTACCGAGGACTGCATATATTATCTCTCTCTCAGAGCTGAGGTAATTTTGCAATGGTTTACCATTAGTACTGATGTCAAAAGAAAGAATACAAATACTGAACAGAAAAAAATAGAAATCCCAGATTTAGACAATGTTTGTTTATGGGGAGTGCAATCTCCCCTGTACCACCACCATATTGAGGTGATTACTTAATATACTAATTCCATAGTTGTAAAACCTTGTAAAAAGCAAAGACATGCCATTTGGGAAATCTGTTTCTGTATAAACAGCACTTCTCTGGAATGAAGAATGAAGTGGGATCTGCACTTCAAAATTGCAAATTTGCAGTATGCATAAGTCACAATCATCAAATTAAATTTTTTTGTGCAGAAAATAAACTAAAAAATGCATTTTCTGTCATTCTGGATTTCCATTTTTTTTTGTGTTTAACATTTATTATATGTTTTGTGCTTAACATTTTCTGTATTAACGGTTTCCTTAAGATAAGAATCCTACTATGTGTGGTGCTTACTGGACCAAGCATACTTTTAAACATGAATAGCCTTAAAACAGTCTAATTAATACCTTCTTCACTGATGCTGTATCTTTATTTGCTGCTAATACTGTGGTAATTTGAAGCTTTCCTCACTTTCCCACTAACTCATTTTAGTGAAAGAATAATCACACAGGAACAACACTCTTGTCCATTAGATGAGTAAGTGTACTGTTTATTGTTCTGTTGAGTTACTTGAAGGTGAATAGCATCCAGGAGAGAAATGTTTGCTGAGTAGAGGGTTCATCATTACCTGAGCACATTACGTCAGTGCATACACTGATAGGTTTGATAAAGCTCTGGGGATTTTACAATCCCCAGGGTTTATAATTAAATAATTAGCCTGAAACAAATATATTGTAAAGTCTGTTACATGAATGGCATATTTAATATTCTAAGGACAGATGATAAATGCATTTCACAGACAAGCAGGGTATTACTATACCCACTGTTTGCCTAACATTGGATAGGCAGATGGCTTATTTCAAATGATATGCAGATAGTTTTATTTTTATTTTAGGTACTTTATTTTGCCCCATATTTACAGAAAACACTTCAGCCCTGCAAAGCCAAAATAATGAGCAATCTGCAGCATTTTTTCCACAGACAGCCTCAGCAAATGTGAATTGAAAAAATCACATGCACATTTTTTCCACAGACAGCCTCAGCAAACGTCAGTTGAAAAACATTACATGCACATTTTATTTGTGTGTGTGTGTGTGTGTGTGTGTGTGTGTGTGTGTGTGTGTGTGTGTGTGTGTGTGTGTGTGTGTGTATAAATATATGTAAGAGTAGGGTGTGTATTACATATATATATATATATATATATATATATATATATATATGTGTGTGTGTGTGTGTGTGTGTGTGTGTGTCTCTGTGTGTGTACAAAAGAGGAAGTAGGGATAGGTATAGTTGGTAGCACTTATTGTGGTCACTGTAAGTTTTGTAAGTTGATGTCAAAGACAGCTTCATTTACCTCTGTTAATACTAGGAAAGTTTATGACATAAAATGTTTTATTACCTGCACTACTTCTTGGGTGGTCTATATGGCCATATGTAAATGTGGGGCATTTTATGTAGGACAGACCTCTGGACCATTGAAGCAGAGGATTGCTCTTCATGTTAGTGACATAAAATGCAAAAGGACACGTAGTGCTTTATACAAACATATCTTGGTGCACTCTACAGCACATTTTATATTTGTGGGAATTGATAGGTTGTCCACATTTGATACTAATGATACAGTTAAACATAAAATTTTGACCAATAAAGAACGTAAATGGATAGTTAATTTGGGGGCCCTTTTCAAGCCTGGACTTAATGACCATTGGTAAAATGTCAGTATTTGGGCAATTTGGTCATTTATGATATAGGGTTAAAATGTATTTAAGGATTTTGAATATTGGGTCCACCTAGTATACATATATAACGTGTATATATACATATATAAATAATAATATTATATATGAGGTTAGTTGATTCTTTATAGTATTTTTATAGTATCTATATGTGCTGTATTAATTATTTGTAATAGTTGTTTATTTACAGAGGGTATTTGGATATTATATTGTATATGGTGTTTCACATCAGTATTTTCAGGTGAATGTTTATTTTTAATATTTTATTATTTAGGTTGGACATGTATGCGTGATGTTACACACTGATGATGCTTTTGTAAGCGAAACTGGTCTGTGGGGCAGACTGTGGAGCAATAAACTGCTTTAAACTCTTTTTTCAAGTGCTGGAAGTGGTTTTTGGGATTTGTATTTGTTTTTCCATGCACCGACTGGCTGAGAGCGAGCACCATTGTTTTGGGACACATATATATATATATATATATATATATATATATATATATATATATATATATATATATAGGTTCCCTTCAGAAGCTCGAAATACTGACATCTCAAATTTCAGTATCTCATGCCTAAGAAGCCGAATCCACAGAACAGCGAAGGTTCAGAAGCGCAAAATTCAAAACCTCGAATACCAGAGGTTTTGAAATTCACGCTTCTAAACTTCTGCTACGGTCATGTCTTCAGGTAAGTATGTGTGTGTGTTAAGGGGTTTGGGTAGGGACTGTGGTGTGTGTCAGTGCGTTTTGTTGCTGTGATGTGTGTGTGCGAGGAGAATGTAGCTTGTGTGGTGGTGTTTTGTGTGTGTTTCTGTGTAGTGCGACCTCGGAGTGAGAATATTTAAGTAGGAGGGTGGGGGGCTTGCCCCTCTTCTTTAATGTAGTAGACAGATTGTGTGTGTTTGTGTGGAGAATGGTGTGTGTGTGTGTGTGTGTGTGTGTGTGTGTGTGTGTGTGTGTGTGTGTGTGTGTGTGTGTGTGTAGTATTACTGCAAAATTCAAAACCTCCGGTATTCAAGGTTTTGAATTTCATGGTTTTCAGTTTTCGTTGTGTGGATTCGCCTTATTAAGCTCGAGATAGTGAAATTCAAAATTTCAGTATTTCCAGCATCTGAAATGAATCCATATATATATATATATATATATATATATATATATATATATGTATACACGTGTGTGTGTGTGTGTGTGTGTATATATATATATATATATATGTATATATATATATATATATATATATATATATATATATATATATATATACACACACATAATGTGTGTATATATCTTGCATGTATATGTCTGTCTGTGTGTGCCTGTGTGTGTGTAATAAGAAGAACCAGTGAGGATGTACTGACAAACTACATAGTTATTGCACTTATAGAACACTTTGCAAAATAATTGGAACCTTATTTCCTCTAACAGAGACTTACATGGTGTACTGGCCAAATGGACCCTCGTTTTCTTACAAAAGAGCAAGGACATTACGAAGCATGTTTGAAGACAGAGACCAACATTTTCTGTTGTCTGATAATGTTTTTATTGATGCACCTGCTGGCATGTTTAAGTGCAATAATTGTATAGTTTGTCAGTACATCATCACTAGTTCGTATTTATTTGCACACTGTAATTACACTATTACATTTTCCAATCACTATACGTGCCACAGCACAGTAGTAGTATATGCAGCTGTTTGTGTTTCCTGCTCAGCTTTCTATATAGGAAGAACTAGCTGCAGATTGTCAGACCGAGTTAAAGAGCACTATGTGACTACTAGATCTCATGATGTTGACAATGCTTTAGGCAAACTATGCCCTAACTTTGTAAAATTTCATTTTTTTGTGATTGAAAAAGTGCAACCTTTCATGGGTGATTACAATACTTTACTCAAAGTAAAAGAGTTCCGTTGGCAGCTTTTTGGGGACAGAGTCTCCACCTGGTATCAAAGACCACCTTAATTTAAAATGTGCATTACGGTGAAATGTGTGACCACTTGTATTTTTTCTTAATGTTTTAACCACTTGCCTACTGGGTTTCATTACTATTACATGTTTTATGACACTACATACTGCTCGTTTTATTGGCTGACACAAGTTAATCAGTTCCTTGATATGTTATTTAAACCTCTCTCTTTCTTAACTTTTGATAGTATTCTG